>NC_090657.1:87206871-87506871 GCF_040937935.1 Hyperolius riggenbachi | reverse complement strand
TCAGACTGGATTAGCTGCATGCTTGTTTCAGGTGTGTGATTCATTCACTATTGCAGCCAAAGAGATCAGCAGGACTGCCAGGCAACTGGTATTGTTTAAAACGAAACATCCATATCCCTCTCAGTTTAGGTTCCCTTTAAGGTTCCCTTTAATTCAGGTTTCAATGCATGTCAATGGGAACACAGGACAATTTTATAAAAAATTGCGGTTTTCACAAAAATTGCATGCAGTTTTTCAGTTAATGACACATATTTTCATGTAAATTGGTTTTATTGATGTTCACTGACAATCACATATAAAAATCGCAAAAATGGCATGAAAGTTAATATACATGTGAATGACCCGTTAATAAAAAAACTGAAAATCTAAAGAACTGAGAAACTATACACAGTAGAAAAAAGCGTGAGATGTGTCCTGTTGGAAAGGGCACCTGATAAGATAATGGGCGCTGGGGCAGCCTGCTATGCTTGCTACAAATAGTGGGCACAAAGCTATTTGCTGCCCCCCTGCTATTTTAATGGACGTCCTTTTCAACAGGACACCAGTGGTTGTGATAGGGTTAGGCATTGGCGGGGGGAGTTAAGGTTAGGCACCACTAGAAGAAGGTTAAGGTTAGACATCACCACAGGGGTCTTAGGGTTAGGCACCACCAGGTGGGATGTTAGGGTTAGGCATCGCTAAAGGAAAGGTCCTGTGTAAGAGTAGGGTTAGGTTATAGTAAAATATTGGTAAATATTACCTATATTTTACTGTATGAATTAAGTAGGGGAATACCAGTAATGTTACCAGTATTCTACTATAGGCTATTTCCTGCACCCTTTTTTACTTGTACCTTTATTAAATGTACGCAATAAAAATTATCAGCTATACTACTGCTAGGTTTCTGGTTGGTAACACCAAAATTCAACATTTCCTGCACTAAGGTGGCAAGCTCCTCAGAGCAAAAAGCAAATGAAAACGATTACAGCCAATCACTTTCCTATTGGCAAAACAGGCAAAAAAGATGTCCTCTTTCCTGAAAGCAATCACTTTGTAGCATAGTGTGTATTCTCCATGATATTTCAGCAAAAAAAATTACTGCCTTGAAATCGAGGAGGAGGAGGAGGGGGCAGGGTCACCCAGGTCATAAGAACACAAATCCAGTTCAGTTTACCAACGGCAAGAAACTGCACTCAACAGCTTTGTTGCTCTTGCAGCTGAGAAATGGTCCATACGCTTTCTCACAGCACAGGCCAAGCTTTTACCTTCAGCCCAGCTTTATATCATTACAGCTTCCTATCATTTGATTATGTTGATGTAAAGACCCCAGACCAGATGTGGAACTCTTGTGCGCCAGATGTGAGTTCTTAGGCCGGATCTGCCTGGTGCTGTTGATGAGTGGTGCAAAGGTCTGGTTTGACTTGGCCGCTTTTCAAACAGGTTTTCATTTCACACGTGTGCCTCCTCCCTGCAGACACCCCTAATCTGTTTCCTGTTGCGATAGGGTGACATTATGTTGGGGCTTGTGGGTATTAAACCATCAAAAAGCGCTTGGCTGATACTTTTTAGTATTGTGTCTGTTTAATTTATATGACTTTTTCCTGAGGTGAGAGAGATAAGCCTGGAGTAAAATCTGTGTAAGCTGTTCTTACAGAAAAATGTATATTGCTTAACTCTGAGTAAGGATTTTCTTTTATTTTTGCAGTCTCTCATTGCATTATTTCCCTTCTTTGTGTGAGCACATGTGTGACACGCATAAAAAAATAGGTTCCTGTTTGCCTGGTGCTAACATACAGTATACCACTGCAGTTTCATGAGAATGAAGACCCATCTGCACTCATGTAAAACCCCAATAGGAGATTGTTTTTGAATATACTCAAAAATTGGATCGCAATCTTGTTTCTGCCTGATCTTAGCATTGATGGTTCTGGTGCCAGTAAACCCAAAATCACGTCAAAACTTCGGAACGTATTGAAAAGGTATATTTTGCAATTTTTCTTAGTATAGGTAGGTAGGCATAGGTAGGGGTACCAGTATAGGTAGGTAGGCATAGGTAGGTGTCCCAGTATAGGTAGATAGGCATAGGTAGGTGCCCCAGTAGTTAGCTAGGCATAGGTAGGAGTCCCAGTATAGGTAGATAGGCATAGATAGGTGCCCCAGTAGTTAGCTAGGTATAGGTAGGAGTCCCAGTATAGGTAGATAGGCATAGGTAGGTGCCCCAGTAGTTAGCTAGGCATAGGTAGGAGTCCCAGTATAGGTAGGTAGGCATAGGTAGAAGTCCCAGTATAGGTAAATATATAGGGTCTTTTTCTAAGATGATAGTTTTCAAAGAAAATAACCCTATGCACAGAAATTCTCATAATGACAGAATTCAGTAAAATTTCACAAAAATATTGCCTGTGACAAAACCATAATTTTAACGTCAATAAGATTTTTGCTAGCTCCTCACTAGCCAGCATCCTGAAAGACAAAACCTGGGTTAATGGCTCAAGCCGAGCAGGTAACACAGCTAAATATTGTATAGTATAATTTAGTAAAATATTGTTTTGTGGGCAGCATGGATAACACTCTTGCCTTGCAGCACTGGGTCTCTGGTTCAAATCCCAACCAGCACATCTGCATCTAAAATAGTATGTTTCCCAGTGTCTGTGTGGGTTTAATTGAGTAAAAGGAAGGAAGAAATAAAAAAAAAAAGAGGACTTACTAAACGGGTAGAAAGAAAGAATAGGTCCTACCTGGAATGGGGACCTCTGAGGTGTATTGTATATTTGTTGTATATGTTGTTTATTGAGCACTGTAGAGACAACGAGTTTTATGGCGTAAGCCGCTTCCTCCAGTCGACTGCTGTTTCTTTAGAGTAGTTTCTATTAGCCTTATGCACCTCCTAGATCCAGTCACCCCTAGATAGTGGAACCCACTCTATGAGCAAAGACCTCAAAAGAGTTAATATTTCCTGGAGCAGCAACCAACAAACCACGCTCCCAACGCCGAGTGGGCATGGTATTTCCCCACCTGCTCATATGAGTGGTTGCATCTTTTGCAACCCAGTTAAGTGAGTATAACCTTCTACTTGTTTGCACTTGACCTAAAAAAAAAACAGCAACAACACACCAGATCAGGCTCACTGTGTCCCTTTGTTCTTTTTCCCTTCTCCACCAGCCCTTATTCTGTTTAATTGCCTTGCTTCCAGAAATTTACTATGACAGACATATGGCTATGGAAGGGATTAGACTGTAAGTCCCTCTGAGGACCAGTTAGTGACATGACTATATACTCTGTAACAGCGTTGTGGAAGATATAAGTGCTATATAAATCCCAAATAATAATAAAGCAATAATAATCGTTTGATAGGTATTGTAACCCTCTACATTTTTTTTTTTAAGTTGCAGCTTTGCCTCACATGGCAGATTGTTTAAAAAAAACTAAACCATGATCAGCTTATACTAGTAGCTATGGGACATACAGACTGTGTAATATGACTCAGCACTGGATGGAAGAAATAAGATTTCATCCTGATGACATTGGAGTACAAATGCTTGCAGAGGGAGCCGTTTGTAAGATTATCCTTCAAGGTACTGTTATAATCTTACAGCTGGAGGAAGTGACAGCTGCATATATGCAGGGCCGGATTTGTACTCTTTACCGCCCAAGGCCGCTGTCACCAGCTGCCCCCCTCCAGTATAGGTAGCCAGATGATGCCTCCCCTCTTCCCTCTAGTATAGGTAACCTGATGACTCCCTTAATTCCTCCTTTTCCCACTTCCCCCCCCCCTTTCAGTATAGGTAGCTAGCTCGCCTTCACACCGCAGCAGCCATCAGTGTCTTTCTTTGTCAGCTTATCTCCAGTGCAGAAGGTTCCTTTTCCCCCTCTGTCTCCAATGCTGCCTAAGTCCATAGCCGCTGGCCACAATGCAAACGTGCACAGAGAGCAAGGTGGCTGCTGCACAGGTGGCTAGCAGCAGAGTACCGCAGTCAGGCGCTCACCTGATCTCCCTGCATTGCAGCATTTGCAAGTTTGCAAATGCTGCATAAGTTCAGCCTGCTGCTTTGGTGCCCTTGCTCCTGTGGTGCCCTAGGCCATGGCCTAGGTGGCCTTGTCCTAAATCCAGCCCTGCATATATGCATTGCTGTATTAGATGCTGCTGGACAACATAAAAGAGAACATTGTTTTTTCTGAACTGTTTATGTGGCCTTAGTTGTTTGTTTGTTTTTAATTATTGTAGATTTGCACTTATGAATTTTAGTGGTGAATCTATCAATCCTACTGTAGCTATTTACTACTATGGAGTTTTCATAAGTGTTTATAGGGATGTTTAGATTTCGTTGTGGAGTTACATTATATTTTATTGTGAGCTTTTGATGTTTTTGTATCCTTAGGTAAGAGTAAGGGCTCAGGCAGGTCATCAGCGCTTTCTAAGCGCTTTTAAAAAATCGTTCCCAATCACTTGCATCATTTGTAAAAATCGCAGCAATCACGTAAAATCGCAAACCCGATTTTTACATAAATTTATCGTGATTTTAATGCAATCCCCACAGACGCCATGGTTTGCAGACCTCTTTCTCCTCCGCGCGTCTCACTCTAGTACCGGCTTGTACTGATCGCGTCATCAGTACAACTAATCATTAGAGTGAAGAGAAATCATTAGAGGGAGGAGAAAGAGGTCTGCAATCCCCATGGGGGCCATGGATTAGGTAAGCCAGCTGCAGCTACACTAACACAGGAGCAGGAGACACGGGGAGGGAGTGGAGACACGCTGGGGGAGCAGGCACACTGGAGGCACACATGAAGGGAAGTTCATATTGGGAGGCGTTCGTAAGTCTAGGAATCTCTACATCCACTGTAAAAGATGCAAGGTCTTTTTCTCCCCAATTTTTTAAGGGAAAAAAGTGTGTCTTATAAGGCAGAAAATAAGAGATAGATATACTGTATATAGCTCACTAATGTTTGTTACTCAATCACGCAACAATGGCTGAACGGATTTGAATGAAATTTGGCTCACACATAGTACAATACCTGGAATAACATATAGGACAATTTTTATCCCCATAACCAAACAGTGGGTGGAGACAAATACACATTTCACTGGGAAAAATGTAAGCTGCAGCCATTCTTCCACTGTTAATGGTAGGGTTCTCAAACTTTGCACAGTTGGCACTGGGTGCCATTCTTGCACTGTTAATGGCACAAGCCTCAAACCTGGTACAGTTGGTCATTGGGTGACTGGGGTTCAAATTCAGAAAAGGGGGTGGAGCCACAAACTGCCAATCAGATTTGTTTCATTTCAATGCAAATTATTGATGCCAAAAACCGCAAAGCTCACAAACTTTGTCTTTTAGTAATTGAGTAATTGTGTGTTAGGCCCCATTTACACTTAATCACTTGCTCTCAGTTATAACTGAAAGGACCACCGATTTTCAAAATAATGGACAACTGATAAGGTAAATGGCCTTAGGGTTAGAAAAAGTGGGCACAGCCAACACCAGCCAAATTTATACCCAGGCAACGCCGGGTCATCAGTGGGAGGAGATAAAAATACAAATTTCATTGGGAAAATGTAAACTGCAGCCATTCTTACACTGTTAATGGCAGGGTTTTCAAGCTTTGTACAGTTGGTCACTGGGTAACTGGGATTAATACTCAGAAAATTGGGTGGAGCCTACAAAAGCCAATCGACTTCACCTATTGATTTTTCAAAGGAAATATTTAATTGCTGCCATTCTTGCACTGTTCATGGCACAAGTCTCAAACCTGGTACATTTGGTCACTGGGTGACTGGGGCTCAAATCCATAAAAGGGGGTGGCGCCACAGCCAATCAGATTTGTTTCATTTCAATGCAAATTATTGATGCCAAAGGCCGCAAAGCTCACAAACTTGGTCACTGAGTAATTGAGTAATTGTGTGTTACTGAGTAATAGTTAGAAAAAGTGGGCGCAGCCAACACCAGCCAAATACATACCCGGGATACTGCAGATCACCAATAATCAGATCCTCTCTGTGTTACACCGATCGTTACACAGAGAAGGAGGTAAATAGGATACAAGGGTGGGCCAGACAGGTGAAAGAGTGTTTTATGGGCACACCACGATCTATTCTGCCAAAGCGCTCTGATAAACAGGGAGACAGATAGAGCTGACCAGTCCGGTTAGGGAGAGGGAGAGTTGACCAATTCACTGAAGGAGAGGGAGAGATGACCAATCCAACCAGTCAACCGCCTATATACTGTTATATACTGGGTACCAAATACAGTACAGTACCATTATCTTTTCATACATAGCACCAGTATATGATTTTTTTTAATTTTTATTTGGTGTGCTTTGGAAGAGGGTAGTCTTATACAGCGAGTATATCCCAAACTCTATATTATAACTGGAAAAGTTGGGGGGTCGTCTTATATGCCCAGTCATCTTATACGCTGGAATATACAGTATATATATATATGTATGTATATATATATATGTATATATATATATACACACACAATGATCCTCACAGTCCAAAAATCAGTGGTATAATGATCAAATAGTACTGCCATAAAAAATGGCAATCACTAATTAATAAATTGCAGGAAATTATTAAATAAATAAATACCACATCCACACAATACCTGCAAGAAATAGTGAGGCAACTAATGCAAAACACATGAAATGTGCAAGTACAATGATGTGCAATAGAACGATGGGAATAAGTCCCAAGAATACAGCGATGCATAATATGTTGGTGCTTTATAAATACAATAAATAAATGAAGTGCTTACGTGCAAACCGTGCAAAGAGAAGGACAGGGAGGACCCAGGTCCACCAAACCGCCACAGCCTTAGTGCTCATCGCGGGCGACTCCCGCTTCTTGAAGAGACACCAATACACTGGGCACTGGCACCGCCACCCGGCTACACCACTAGCAAGGTGTACATGAACTGGCAGTGACGTCTGGCTCCGCTATCACTATCAGCAGTGTAGAGGTGAACTGGTTGCCAGGGCTGAGTTGCTCAGCACCAGAGAGGATTTAGGACCTGCACACACTGCTGCGCTTGCACTGCGTTTTTAAAATCACAAAGCCTTCATGAGAATAGAAAAAAGCGCATAGCACCAGTGTGTACAGGTCTTCACGATTTTCATGATTTTTCAAACGACCTTATGATTATAAAAACGCATGCGATTTTAAAAGCGCAGCAGTGTGTACAGGCCCTTACAAGAAAAAGGGCTGCTGAAGAAAAAAGTATAAGTATACAACTTCTAAGTGTACGAGTACAAGTTAGGTTGAGGTGTTAATAAGGGGGCTTAGGGGATAGGGTAGGGGTGTACAACAACCATAACAAACTGTCATACTTCTCACGGTGCATCTAGAGGCCATCAGTGTTTTGGGCATTTTGGATATGCAGGGTTACACGCATATGGTGCCACTCATGCATCACTGGTTGGTGAAGTGTACACAGGTGTGGTAAGTGCCAGGCTTTGGTGGTGTAAACCTGCCTCCCAGAATTCTGTGTTAATCTTCCCACAATTGCCACCCTGTGCTATAACTTGAAGAGGAACTGTAGTGTAGAATCATTTCCACAATGAATAAAAACAATTATATTTTAAAATAATCACTTATATAGTCAGTGTTTTCTCATTGCAAACTCTCATTGTAAACTCATTGTAAACTCTTTCCTCGCTCTAATTTACATTCTGAAGTTTATCACAGGTGTGTGTGTGTGACGAACATCCCTGAATCCATGGGGGTTTTACTACTTCCGGGTCGCTCTGACCCGGAGTAGTACGCCTGTGCTGCCTGGCAGAGCGCATCCTAGATCGCGCTCCTGTTGCCGGGCACTTTATGCGCATGTGCGTGACGTCATGAACGACGTCACGCTCATGCGCAGAGTGTGCCCGGCAACAGGAAGTAGTAAAACCCCCGAGATGCTCACCGAGCGAACAGTTCGCAACACATCTCTAGTGGCGAGACATCTTTAGTTTCTGTCAGGTGATCTCTGTGGACTGTTTGTTTATTGAGTGTTCTATGCACAGACCTCACACTGTGGAGGGGTCTCACCACACTATCAGCCACACAGACCCCCCCTCAACGATGGCTGTTGACTCACGGCAATAATGACCATAACGACGGATTGGATCTTTAAGATCCCAGATGACTCCGCGTAAAGCACCGCAATAACGTGACTTCCTGTTCACGCCCGCCATGTACCCGCCAGTAGGAAGATGCGTTGGGGACGTCGCTGGGATCCATCTTCCTGCATCGTCACGTATTTGGTATTCAGTGTTACTAAATTATCCTTTGCACATTCATCCTTGCTATGTAATGGAATTATGTCAAGGCCTCATTACTAACAATATAGCGTACATTATTTTTTACGTGATTTTATGCAGGTTTTTAGTTTATCTTCCACAGAAGCTGTGTTTTAGTTTTAATTGTGTTCCATAAAGCAGGACTTTACTCCTGACAATTTATGCTGACAGAATTGTTTTATCTGGCACTCATTCCTGTGAGGTTGAACAGTGTCCAGTATCTAGCGTTCATTTTATTCAAATTAAACAAGCTAGGAAGAGTCATTCCAGTTCTCTGTTGTTACATTTACCAATTATTGTCTCCAAACATAGAATGTGAAACACAAAGGCACCAGTGGTGTAGCAATAACAATGCACCGAGGTTTACAGATAGCAAACTGTCAGGACCATGGTCATGACATCACACTGGGGGAGTGGTTTCACCACAATATCAGCCATACAGACACCCCCCCCCCTCCTCCCTCGATGATTTATTTGAGAAAAGGTAAAGATTTCTCATAGGAAAGGAGGTATCAACTAACAGGATGTAAACCTGACGAAGGCTGCAAGGCCGAAAGCTTGTTTATTCTTATTCATTTCTAGTTAGCCAATAAATGGTATCATCCTGATTTAAAACTTCTTGATAGGAATGAAGTTCAATCCACGGTTAACCTCCTTAGCGGTAACCCCGTGTGTGACACGGGGTAAGCCGCCGGAGGGTGCCGCTCAGGCCCTGCTGGGCCGATTTACATAATTTTTTTTTTGCTGGACGCAGCTAGCACTTTGCTAGCTGCGCCAGCACACCGATCGCCACCGCCCCGCGCCCGATCGCCGCGATCCGTTGCGGCGCGCGCCCCCTCCCCCCGGACCCCGTGCGCTGCCTGGACAATCAGTGCCAGGCAGCGCCGAGGGGTGGATCGGGACTCCCAATGATGTCCCGACGTCGCTGACGTCGGTGACGTCATCCCGCCCCGTCGCCATGGCGACGGGGGAAGCCCTCCAGGAAATCCCGTTCTTTGAACGGGATTTCCTGATCGGAGATTGCCGAAGGCGATCGAAGCGGGCGGGGGGATGCCGCTGAGCAGCGGCTATCATGAAGCGAGCCCTGGACTCGCTACATGATTTATTAAAAAAAAAAAAACTGCTGCGCTGCCTCCTGGTGGAATTTTTCATACCGCCAGGAGGGTTAAAGTTCCTCTTTAATCACTTTACCTCCAAGGGTTTTTATCCTCACAGACCAGAGCAATTTTCACGCTCCAACCTTTCATTCGGCAATAACTTTATCACTACTTGTCACAACAAAATGATTGATATCGTGTTTTTTTCGCCACCAATTAGGCTTTCTTTGGGGGGTACATTTTACTAAGAATAATTTTACTCTAAATGCATTTTAGCCGGAATAATAAGAAAAAATATTTTAAAAAATCATTATTTCTCACTTTTTGGCCATTATAGTTTTAAAATAATGCAAATAATGCAATTAGGAAGCACCGCCACTAGGGGGCTCTTCCTGATTACGTCATTATGTGCCGCATGTGAAGCCAGGAGCCGCCGGGGAACAATGGAGGAAGCGAGAGGACGGGCTGCGGACCTTCCGGGCACCACGAGGGCACCTTCTACTGCCGAGGATCAGGTGAGTAGGCCTCTATTTACCTTCCGCTGCCCATATTCTTCCTTTTCAACAGGCCAGAACAAGTAGTCCCGACTTACGGACAGATTCAGGTTAAGAACGAGTAGGCAGTCCCTATCTCGTTTGTTAACCGAGGACTACCTGTACTTGGAGAAAAAAACAATATAATGTTTAAAAATATACCTTTATTTCAAAATTAAATATCTTTATACATTAAATTGTACCAGCAATAAAATGTAAGTTTAAATGGGTTAAATAGAAAATGGCAGAGGGAAGAAGATTTATTTTTATTTAATTTGCAATGTGTAAAATGTACTGTAAAATGTATATTTTTACTACTTATGTGTGTATTTTTTTTTTTACCACTAGATGTCCTCACACTGACTCTGTCTTTGTGCTTGGAACGAGCACAGAGACAGTGATGTTGAAGCCGTGGGCCTCGATTCACTAACCGGTGCTAACTCAGTTAGCACATCTTAAGGCTTTGGACGTGCAAACTAGGGTGCTAAGTAGTTTGAACGGGCAAAGCTGTTACTGATCGCGCGCTATCTGGTGCGCTCAAAATGTCACACCGGTGTGCCCGAAACATCGCACCTGTGCCCGCGAAAGATCGCACCGAAATAGCAGGCTATTTTGCACGCGGACGGTGTGATCTTTTGCACGCACTGGTGCGACGTTTCGGGCGCATCGCTAAACTTTGCATGCACAAATGCTTGCGCGCATATTAGCACGTGAAACAGACATTTTTGCATCCTAAGTGCCTTTTCACTGGCGTGCTAACACTTTGTACCCTTTAGTTAATCAAGGCCATGATCTTTGCCTTACGGGCATTTTTATTGGTTCAGGGAAGACTTCTTCCCTTTCACCAATTGCGGCTTTGCGGGCTTCCGATCGGTACCTGTGGCAGGGGGCGCGCGTTCGTGGACGTTAGCAGCGGCGGGGGAGGACGTTTTAAAACGACCAATGGTACGTTAAGAGGGACTAATAGGACGTTTTAAAATGACGGACAAGCGGGTAGTGGTTAATCTATGCCTCGACACAGGTACTACACCTAAGCTGCAACCCCGTGTGCTGATGTTGTGGTGTCTGTATATTCTAGCACACTTCTGGATTGCAGGCTGAATGGGATGAATTGGTAACAATATGGGATCCTCTATTTATTTATTTATTCAAGGTAGTTTATAATATGTTCAAGACACATTTGACTGCAGCTGCAATTTTTACCAAAGATTACTATATGGAAAATCTGCCCTGCTGGACGCCACTTTTCCTGTATTTTTCTGCGCTCGGTCTTCAGCGGGATACATCTCAGCATGAAAGTGTTTTGTTTTATCTTTCTAGCTGAGTAAACATCAGTGAATGGTGAACTTTTGCCCATTGAGAAACCTGCTGTTCTCTGACTTCTAATAATGTCTCCTGAGGTCCCTCATGGCTTGTGGTCCAGCCAAAGCTGCAGAGAAGCAACTGCTCGGCCAGGAATGAAGGGATAATGTGCAAGAGAAATACAGTTTGGTGTCACCATCGTGCAGCCCCAAGGTCAATAGAGCAGATTATCTGGGAAAACTTTTATCCTCTAGTGTACAATTGGATGAGCATTTTCATTTAAAGTGACACTGAAGCAAAAAAACAAAAAACGTATGAGATAATGATTTGTATGTGTAGTACAGATAATTAGTAGAACATTAGTACAAAATTTTTTTTTTTTTTATATTTTTATGTTCAGTCATATAGCTTTTTTGCATCATTCTCTTATATTTGCAGTTTACACACCACACTCTATATTTTAAACTATGAAACAGATCAGAATTAATGACCGTTTGAATTTGCCTGCAGTAAAATCTTATATGAAGTTGTCTTTCACTATTTCTTCGATGTATAAGTGCTTCAAAAAATAGCACAGTAGCCGACTAAATTCGCTCAGAGAAACTCTTTTGCATACAGTGGCTTGCAAAAGTATTCGGCCCCCTTGAAGTTTTCCACATTTTGTCACATTACTGCCACAAACATGAATCAATGTTATTGGAATTCCACATGAAAGACCAATACAAAGTGGTGTACACGTGAGAAGTGGATCTAAAGTCATACATGATTCCAAACATTTTTTACAAATAAATAACTGCAAAGTGGGGTGTGCATAATTATTCAGCCCCCTGAGTCAATACTTTGTAGAACCACCTTTTGCTGCAATTACAGCTGCCAGTCTTTTAGGGTATGTCTCTACCAGCTTTGCACATCTAGAAACTGAAATCCTTGCCCAATTTTCTTTGCAAAACAGCTCCAGCTCAGTCAGATTAGATGAACAGCGTTTGTGAACAGCAGTTTTCAGATCTTGCCACAGATTCTCAATTGGATTTAGATCTGGACTTTGGCTAGGCCATTCTAACACATGTATATGTTTTGTTTTAAACCATTCCATTGTTGCCCTGGCTTTATGTTTATGGTCATTGTCCTGCTGGAAGTTGAACCTCCACCCCAGTCTCAAGTATTTTGCAGACTCCAAGAAGTTTTCTTCCAAGATTGCCCTGTATTTGGCTCCATCCATCTTCCCATCAACTCTGACCAGCATCCCTGTCCCTGCTGAAGAGAAGCACCCCCAGAGCATGATGCTGCCACCACCATATTTGACAATGGGGATGGTGTGTTCAGAGTGATGTGCAGTGTTAGTTTTCCGACACACATAGCGTTTTGCATTTTGGCCAAAAAGTTCCATTTTGGTCTCATCTGACCAGAGCGCCTTCTTCCACATGTTTGCTGTGTCCCCCACATGGCTTGTGGCAAACTGCAAACTGGACTTCTTATGCTTTTCTGTTAACAATGGCTTTCTTCTTGCCACTCTTCCATAAAGGCCAACTTTGTGCAGTGCACGACTAATAGTTGTCCTATGGACAGATTCCCCCACCTAAGCTGTAGATCTCTGCAGCTCATCCATAGTCACCATGGGCCTCTTGATTGCATTTCTGATCAGCGCTCTCCTTGTTTGGCCTGTGAGTTTAGGTGGACGGCTTGTCTTGGTAGGTTTACAGTTGTGCCATACTCCTTCCATTTCTAAACGATCGCTTGAACAGTGCTCCGTGGGATGTTCTAGGCTTTGGAAATCTTTTTGCAGCCTAAGCCTGCTTTAAATTTCTCAATAACTTTATCCCTGACCTGTCTGGTGTGTTCTTTGGACTTCATGGTGTTGTTGCTCCCAATATTCTCTTAGACAACCTCTGAGGCCCTCACAGAGCAGCTGTATTTGTACTGACATTAGATTACACACAGGTGCACTCTATTTAGTCATTAGCACTCATCAGGCAATGTCTATGGGCAACTGGCTGCACTCAGACCAAAGGGGGCCGAATAATTATGCACACACCACTTTGCAGTTATTTATTTGTAAAAAAAAAAATGTTTGGAATCATGTATGATTTTCATTCCACTTCTCACATGTACACCACTTTGTATTGGTCTTTCACGTGAAATTCCAATAAAATTGATTCATGTTTGTGGCAGTAATGTGACAAAATGTGGAAAACTTCAAGGGGGCCGAATACTTTTGCAATCCACTGTAGATAACAAGGGAAGTTTCTTAACTCCTTCTGTACTGGAAACAATATGAAAGGGACACCGAGAGCCTAATATAGTGTAGTATGTACTGACAATGGGTGAATAATATATGTGAGAAAAGGATACTCACAAACCAGGTTTACCCTCCAGGCAACCACCGTACAGGCAGGTGAGGAGATTAGACCTGTCCTCACTCAGGATTAAGAAGTCGCCCTCTGTAGATCGGAAAAAGAAGGGGGTAGGTCACCCCTCCACCTGAGGTGGACTCAGTATTTGTAGATAGAGAACAGAGGAGCCAACAGGATAAAATAAACTACATTAAACATCTACAAATACTGGAAACAATATGAGACTCTTTTCTTTGCTACTAATGTTCTATTTCGTAGCTGCACTACACGTACAATTTATTATCTCATAAGTATTTTTTTTTCTTTCTTCATATAATACAATTAATAATCATTCTGCCCTATTGACATTACTTTCCATAAAGCTTGAACATATTACACAGCACTTTACAACATTTTACAGGTGTAGATTACAAACACAGACATGGACAGAGACTGTTTTAGATAAATGGGTTTCTTAGCAAAAATGAATGTGGGGCTACTTATATTTGCATACTGTACTTGTAGGGCCATTAACTACTTAACTACCTAACGATCGTGTCACGCCCACGGTCGTGACTGCGGCGGCAGCCCCAGGACCACCTAGCGCCAATTGGTGTCAAGTCCTGGGGCCGGCTACTGCAGGAGATCGCGCGCAGGCTGCCAGTGCATCTCCTGCATGGAAGGCGGAGCTCCGCCCTGCCTTCAGTCTTCGAGCGGCATTCGCCGTCTTTTCACTAAGTACAGCGCTGCGATCCGCAGCAGTGCTGTACTGGGGACAGCCCTGTGACACCGCTGTCCCCTTGGCACACAGGAGAGCGATCGGCTCTCATAAGCTGAAGCCTATGACAGCCGATCGCGTCATTGGCTGGCTGGGAGGAGGAAGGGTTTTCAGGGGACAAAAACAAATAAATAAATAGTAAATTGTATTTTTCAAAAACTAACATAAATATTTATACAAACAAAAATAAACACGAGGGGTGTGGGGGCGATCAGACCCCACCAACAGAGAGCTCTGTTGGTGGGGAGAAAAAAGGGGGGGGGGGAATCACTTGTGTGCTGTGTTGTGTGACCCTGCAGCTTGGCCTTAAAGCTGCAGTGGCCAATGTAGTGAAAATTAGGCTGGTCTTTAGGGGGGTTTAACACTGCGGTCCTCAAGAGGTAAAAGGACATCCGAGGTGAAAATAAAGTTATTGGGGAATGAAAGGGAGGAGCACTGAAATCTAAAAATTCCTCTCGTCCATAAGGTAAAAACAACCCACGGGCTGAAATGGTTGATTGACCCCTTACCTTCCCTCCTGTAGTTAACAAACTAAAACACTTTTATTTAAAAAAAGTTACATTTAAGATAAAAAAACATAAATAGTTACCTTAGGGACTTTTTTTTAATATGTATGTCATGAGGGTACTGTATATTACGGTTAGTTTTGCAGAAAAGGGCCTGTGATTAGTGGCTGACACAAAACTTAAAAAATACACCTTTATTTCCAAATAAAATATTGTCACCATACATGGAGATAGGGACATAATTTAAATGGTGTAATAACCGGGACAAATGGGCACATAAAATACGTTGGGTTTTAATTATGGTAGCATGTACTATTTTAAAACTATTATGGCTGAAAACTGAGAAATAATGCATTTTTTCAATTTTTTTTTATTACTCCAATTATAATGCATTTAGAATAAAAAAAAAAATACTTAGCAAAATGTACCACCCAAAGAAAGCCTAATTGGTGGCGAAAAAACAAGATATAGATAATTTTGTTGTGACAAGTAGTGATAAAGTTATAGGCGAATGAAAGGGAGAAATGCTGAAAAGTGAAAATTGCTCTGGTCCATAAGGTGAAAAAAACCCTTAGGCTGCATTTCCACTTGTGCGGTGCGAATCGCCGCAGTAAAAATTTGCATGCGGATGCGATTTTCGCATGCGGGTGTATGCAAATTTTCATGCAAAGTCGCATGCGAATTCGCATGGATGACGATGTATGCGAATTTAACCATGGCAGTGCTGGTGTGCTTTTTCCATTGTTTCTATGCCGAATTTCCTATTAAATGCATTGTATGCGATTCGCATAGCGGTATGTGGTATGCGAATTCTGATGGCTCTGCCATCCGAATTTTTTCTGCACAGAAAAACGCAAAGGAATCCTGACAAGTGGAAACAGTCCCATTCACTTGTATTGCTATGCGAATTTGCATGCGAAAAACGCATGCGAATTCGCTATAGTGGAAATGAGCCCTTAGGGATGAACTTGTTAAAGAGTTTGGGTAATTGCCCAGTTTGATTTTATATAAGCACCAGCCCTGGGAAGAGGACCCTACCCCACATGGCTTATAATAAAATAGCTAATGGTGGGGAGACAAAAGCATTCATGCAAAAATGGACCCGGGAAATTTGGGCTCACTGTGGAAATTCCTGCCAAATTACACTGGTTTTAAAGAGACTCTGAAGTCTCTTAAAGTGTAACTGTCAGGCATAAAATCAAGAATCAATTCTTTATTTTCATCTGGTAAACAAGTAATACGGATGCTAACCAGGCAATCCAAAAGTTAAAATCACTATTACTATTATTGTTGATGAATGATCACTCTCCAATTTACAAGACTCTTATTTGGTACACACAAAATTTGGTACACTAAAAGGAAGTTGCAGGGCATGTTGGGTTGTCCTTTTTTGCTTCTTTAGTAGAGAAGTAGAAGTGGCGAAGCAAAAGATGACAACCCAGCATGCCCTGCAACTTCCTTTTTGTGTACCACATTTTGCGTGTACCAAATAAGAGTCAAGTAAACTGGGGAATTATCATTTATCAACAAGAAAAGTAATAGTGACTTTAACTGTTGGATTGCCTGGTTAGCATCCTTATTACTTGTTTACCCGATAAAAGTAAAGATTAATTGATTTTTTATTTTATGCCCGACAGTTACACTTTAAAAATCAGCTGTTAATCATCCCTGCCCTACCTAAAACACCGCAATCCCTGCGGCTGTAATCTAACTTAATCCTCCCAAACTCCCTGGGGGGCAATACGGGCATCGCTTCCGTGAAAGACAGAGCTTTCAGCTGCAGCTCTGCCTCTCAGCGCGTCTATCAGTCCAGATCGCCGCCTCTCCCCACCCCTTTCAGTCTTCCTCCACTGAGAGGGGCGGGGGAGAGGCGGAGATCCGCCGCTGATAGACGCGAATGGAGGCAGAGCTGCGGCTGAAAGCTTTGCCTCCAACAGCAGCAAAATCCACGACCAAAAAAGTAGTGGAATTTGCGGGGGAGAGGGAGGGGGGAGTTAGGGGGGATTTAGTTAGATTAAAGCAGCAGGGATGCAGCGTTTTAGTTAGGGCAGGGATGAGAAACAGATTTTTGAAGTAAAAGGAGGATTTTTATGAGACTTCAGTGTCTCTTCAAAGTGTCTCTTTAAAGTAAGTTGGTCTCCGTATAATGACTGCACCCAAATTACTGTCTGGGTCGTAATTCACATTACAGCCTATGATGATGGCACATAGGGCTTGATCCACTAAGACAAATAGCATGCCTTATCAAAGCTAACATGCCTTATCAAAGTTAACACGCCTTAGCAGAGTAGCATAGTGAACGCTACGAACCCGCAGGAGCTCAGGACAGGACAAGTGGAGCTCTCGTCATTGCCAATTACCAGGCATAAGTTTGCTATGCTACTCTGATAAGGCATGTTAACTTTGATAAGGCATTATAACTTGGATATAATCAAGCCCAACGCTTTGCTCAGAAAAGTGCTACTGTTGATAATAAACACTATTTACATTTTCTATTTAACCCATTTAAACTTACATTTTGTTGCTGGTACAATGTTCTGTATAATGAAAATATTTAATTTTGAAATAAAGGTATATTTTTCAACATTATGTTTTTATTATTACTGCAGTACTAGGAGAAAAAACAATATGTCTAGAGATGGGGCTTGAGGATGAGGTTTATAGAAAGTGTTATTTAGTTTATTTATTTTGAAGGGGTTGGGGTTTCAAATGTGGGTGGGGTTAGAGAAAACGGCACAACAGTATCTCCACAGTAATAGCCCCCTTTTGTTGTTAAAGCTTACGCTAGCAATATAAGGGTCCCCCAGCTTTCCCTGGGGTTTAGCAGAGCTTTTCCTTGGGTCTAGGGGGCCACCTTCCCTTCAAATATGTTTTAGGGGTAGTCTAGTGGCCCTGCTTTCCCTTTAAGGCATTACCTGGTAGTCTAGTAGTCCCCTTTCCCATTTAAGCATTCCCTGGTAGTCTATCCTCCTCCACCCCAAAAGATTTCCCTGGTAGTGTAGTGATCCTCCACCTTCCCCTTTAACACATTCTCCAGTAGTCTAGCGATAACATTCACATTCCCTGCTGGTCTAGTGCAATGCCCCTCCCCTTTAACCATTCCCTGGCAGTCTAGTGGTATCCCCTTCTCCTTTAAGGAAAGGTAGTCTAATGTAGGTAGTCCCCTGTTTCCCTAGCAGGTTGGCAGCTGAAAAAGCATGGCTGTGAGTATTTCAGCAAGCAGCACTTCCCCTTTCTTGTAATGATGTCGGTCCTCTTGTGTCTGTTTGTACAGGGTCCCGGCTGGAGGTTGTCATTAAGTCAGAACCCATACATGCTGACACAAGAGGCCGAGGCCCATATGCAATTGCCTTTTTCTCCTGAGTTTTCTCCTAGGTGATATTTTCAAATTTGTTAATAAAATGGCTTTTAAACCACCAATAAGCAAGAAAATACTCGAAATAATTGTGATAGTACCTTTTCACCTACTTTTTGTCACTTTTTCGGTTGCAAGGTGCTGAAAAGTTATTTTAAATAGAAGATGAAAAATGTATTTCCTAGAAGAAAACTCAGGACAGGAGAAGAAGTGATTTGCATATGGGCCCTGGAGTTAGTACAAGTAAGGAGGAGAGCCAATCGCTGCAGGAACCCGGATACTTACCAGCCATGCTTCCACTTCCTGCTATCCTGCTAAACTCTGCCGGGGAGGGGGGGTTAGAAGAAGGTTGGAGAAATTGGACATCTGGGTATTAAACCCTGGTTAGTGCTCCACTTGTTGCCCGCTGTGATGAGCTCAGGTGCTTGTAAGCATGTGCGCTGTGCTAAACAACTGCTGCAGTTTAACAATCACAACCTTCTGCCACCACTTGTGGCAGATAGGACATTTTTATAATGTTGTGCAGGCACACGTGATAACTTCCTACCAGAGGACGTGAAAATAAGTCACTGCACTCTCCTCTCTACAAACTCCTAGATATCACTGTTTATTTATCTCTGAGCTGATAAAAACGCTACAGAGTTGAAAAGGAATGATAGTAAACCCCTTCCTCCCCAAGGGAAGTCAATGGCATGACTAGAGAGTAAACATGTGCAAAATAAACATTGCAGGAGAAGAAAGAGGCAGCAGTGAGTAAAGTATGGAGTCTGTGGCTGATACATTATGAACACAAATGAACTGTTTGAATAAACAGGGGAGATAGAAAAATAAATGTGTGGGTTAAATGTAAAATAGAACTGTTTACAAAAAAACTATAATGGATGAAAATTGATAAATAGTGTATTTGTTTTTTGTTTCCCCCCCTCATTTCCCCCTAAAATAAAAAGAAAATAAGGTAATTACTAAAAACAAATATCAACCACAAAAAGCCTAATATGTTCTGAAAAAAACAATATATAGATAATTTAGATAGGTAGTGATACTGTTATTGCCAATGTAATTGATTGAAGTTCAATATTATATATTAGATTATATGGGGATTCACAGAACAAGTATGTGGAGCCTTGCAGCACTTTCATTCACTGATTTGCTTTTATTACATTTAGAATAATCATCATCACATCTACAAGTAATATGTTTCTTGTTATTATGTATCCCTATCCTTGTTATTACTTTAAAAACAAAAACAGTCCAAGGGTTTTCCCTTTTAAATCCTAAGTTTGAGGGCATTTTAGCTAAGAAACGGAAGTACACGGATAAGGCTAACTCAATTCCTAAGAAATGAAGGCTTCTGTTTCCACTTGAAGAGGAATTAGTTTACAAGTGCACAAGTAGACAAGTGATGTAAATAAGTTACAGTAGGCTTGTGAACTGTTCTGTCTCCTGACTTACTAAGTCTTTGAAACGACCATAAATTATTCTGGTCTTTTTGGTTATCACATATTAGGGAGTTTGTCATGTTCTTCCTAATGGGCCACCTTGTAAATATCACTAACTTATAGCTTGTGTGGAATGGTTCCAGCAGCTCCGTCAGGAGTTTACCTCTAATTTGTCAATGCAGGAACTAGTAGAGACAAGAAGCAAATTAGTTCAGGCTTGCCTAGGAGTCAGCAAGGTTTTTAACCAAAAAACTGCATTTTGTTGGTTTTCTTTCATGGTCTGGCTTTATTCTGGATGACTTCATCAAGGATGTCCCTTTGTAAAGAGTATTTAGCTCCCTTTTAAGAATTGTCCTTGGACCCCAGCTCAGAAAGGAGTATTTTTCATTTACAAAAAAACAAATCTAAGGTTAATTGCCCTTGTTCTGATGGCAGTATTGTTTGTCAACCTCCTGAGCTTTTACATCCCTTTAGCCAACAAGATTTCTACAGCATGGATGTGCACCTCCACCCATGGATCTTTAGATTGGAGGAAACCTGCATCACTACTTCTAGGTCTGGTCTGCATATGTTTCAGATGCCTGGAGGTCCAAAAGGGCATTTGCAGTGTTTATCAGTTGAAGGTGGACATTTCCCTTCCTTTCTTTTCAAACATGCCTTTCTCTTTAGAGCATCATTGTGCTCTTTTTCAGGAAATTGAACTTTTCTCATTCCAGGCTTGTGGTTTCCACTCCCTTGCTAAAGGATTCTGTGCCAAACTATTTAAAGAGGGCTTGGATGCTTTCCTTGCATTGAAGGGCATCCATGGCTATAATTATTAGGTATTCCTGTGAGAATTGATCAAGGGATTGATCTGACTGCCATCTGGAGTCAGGAAGGCATTTTTTTCCCTTTTAAAGTGAAGCGAAACTGAAACAAAAACAAAAAATGTTTGCGTACCTGGGGCTTCTTCCAGCCCCCTGCAGCAGCCCTGAGCCAGTGCCATCACTGATCGATCCTCCGGTTCCCCGCGGCTCCCTAGTTTTAATTTGATGCATGACTCCGGTCATACAGTATGAAGAAATCTCTGCTACACATGTGTAGCATGTCGACTCGTCAGTCGGCTGACCGGAAAAGGGTCACAACGGGGGACTGGAGGAACACTTGGGCACAAGGCTGGCTGAAGGGGGCTGGTACAAGCCCCAGGTAGGTGAAACATTTTTTGTTTCCGTTTAGGTTCATTTTAAGGCTAATTGGCCCAGTCCTTGTAAGGTTTTTGCCTTCCCGTGGATCAACTGGAATATGTGCGAGTTCAGGATAGTGTTTTTTTTTCCTGATTGAACTTGATGGACGGATGTCTTTTTTCAACCAAACTAACTATGTAACAAGGCTTTTTAAAATCAATGCTATTTTTTTAAGAAAGTCCTCAGAAATGTCCTTATTTGAGCCATAACACACTTTCACTCAACAGTCCACAAGACAGAGCATTTAATAACTGATTTTAAATTTGCTGTTGAAGACTAAGCATCAACATTATGCATTCCAATTGTCCCTCTGGAGTAAAACTTGGTCAAGCCAAGAGCATACATGCGAATACATATAGATAGAGAGGATAGTATAGGATAAGTCTTGCTGATTTAAAATAGTAGTCAGTATCCAACCTAATATAGGATAGGTATACTGATATAGAGAGACTACCCCAACCAGAGACTAGGCCAACCAGGAAGTGTACCATGGCTTGAGCAAGTAAGCATGCAGAGGAGCGTGACTGAGACGCTGGAGACAGAGTGGTGGCACCAAACCAAGGCAGCTGTTACGAACTGTGTGCTGCTTTGTTCCTGCCTGCTGGTGGTTGTGTTTACTTGGACTTCCTTGGACTTTGCACTATGCCACCAGCAGGGGGGCTTTATGGACATGTAGCAGCCCTGGGATTCTGTCCTCCATTAGCAGAGGGCTCTGTGGACTGTGAGCAGCCATTCAGCAATTCCCACATGCATCCTGTTTGCCACCTGGACTATATAAGAACTGCCTTTTCATCCTGCTGGTTGCCAGAGCTTAGTAGTTATTTGCAGCCCTGAGTTTCTGGACCACCTGCTACCTGATCTGTTCCTTGCCCTGAGATTTGTATTTGCCTTTCTGCTGCTGAAAATGGAGAAGTTCAAAACGCTCTACCCCCTATGAATCAAACCAGTGGGTGCAGGATCTAGTAAGCCAGGCCAGTCCATAAGTGTACACAGAAGGATCCGCAAACCGACCATTGGTTGAAAAAAGCTGGTATTCTTTAATCAGGAATTCCACATGACAGGTGCATAAAACCACAAGGTTCAACTGACGCGTGTCGGGCTTACAATCTGCCCTTAGTCATAGTTAAAAGTGAACCTGCAAGGGGAGGGCTTTAAGTAGGTGGGAGAGCAACAGGCTCCACCCTATACCTCTATCAGCCATCACCTTAAAGGAGACATTACAAATACACACAATAAAATAATATGTGACAAATGTTATCATTAATAACAGCAATGAAATTGAATAAATGTCGTCATTAATAACAATAATGGAATGAGTTAAAAAGTAATGTAAAAAGGTCACCCCTGGAAGGAACATTAAAGCTTCAAGTAACAAATGGTAAACCATCTAAGTAGAAAGGGGGGAAAGGGGGGGGGGAGAAAAAGGGGAGAAGAAACACACTGGAGTCCTATGTGGCAAAGATAGAGGGGAGAAAGCATGATTAGCAATCATACACTAGGTTTAGATCCCAACGTGTGTTGAGACCCTTCGGGGTGCGAGTGTCCATTTTATGGATCCAAAATGCCTCTCGCCTCAAGAGTAATTTGTAGGTGTCGCCACCTCTTTTAGGACTCACTATTCGTTCCACCCCTTGAAAAACAAAAGAGGAGAGATCACCCTTATGAACGTTTTCAAAATGTTTGGAAACTGCCGATTTTTTGAAAGTTTTCCATCTAGTACCAAAATAATGGTCAGCAATGCGGGCTCTCAAATTGCGAGTGGTGCACCCCACATATTGCAAGCGGCACGAGGTGCAGGAGATTACATAAATGACGCACCTCGTGTCGCAATTTACATATTGTTTAATGGGGAGACTGTTACCAGTCGCAAAAGAGAGTATGGATGATCCCCTTTTGTGACAATGACAGTATTTGCAAGTGGAAAAACCACAAGGATAGGATCCCACTGTCGCTAGCCAGGTGGGGGGTGCGAGACGGGAGGGGAGACTGAAAACAGCTCGGCGAAAGGATGGACCCCAAAGTACGTGCCCTTCTGGCAGAGAAGCGGCACCCTTTCTTTAGAATTGTCCTGAACCTGTAATCGGAATTCAGCACCGGAAGATATTTCCTCACAATATTTGTGATTCTATTGAATTCAAGGCTGTATTCGGTTACAAAAGTCACCCTATCGTCTCGATCCCCATTACGGCTTCTAGTTTGTAGAAGTTCACTCCGTGGTCTCCTAGTGCCTCTGAGACGTCCCCAAGCTAGCTGTTTTTTGGTATACCCTCTTTGTTTTAGTCTATCCTCAACTAAATTGCATTCTTGCTCCAGTTCCACTGGATTAGAGCAATTGCGGGCTGCCCGGGTGAATTCCCCAGTGGGGATGGCATTTATGGGAGGCAAAGGGGTTCTCATCTCCAAAGATGCGGAGCTCCTCCCACCAGCCCATATATCGGTTAGCCAGGGAGGGGGAAAACTTGGCCCCCATAGAAGCTCTGCATCTCTGGAGGTAGAACCTCGAATCAATCATAAAATAATTGTGCAAGAGGAGGTACTCCACGGCCCTCATAAGATAGGATTGCAGGGAGGTGTCAAAAGTAGAATATTTGACAAGATGAAAGTCAAGGGCCTTCAAAGCGAGTCTGTGCGGGATGGAGGAATATAAAGAGGTGACATCCAAAGTCACCCAATGAAAATGCTCCTCCCACACAAAGTCTGCAAAACTTGACAAAACGTGGCGCGTATCCTGTAGATACCCCGGTAATCTCAAAACAAGGGGCTGCAGATGTGAATCAACCCACTCCCCCAGGCGCTCGCCCACGGAGCCAATACCCGCAACAATGGGTCGGCCCCGCGGGGGAGCGCCCGGCTTGTGTATCTTCGGGAGGTGATGGAAAACAGGGACAATAGGATGTAATGGGCATAAAAATTCCATCAAACTTTTAGTGATAACGCCCATACTTTGTCCCAATTCCAAAAGCCCCCGAAGATCACTAAGGAAATCCAACGTAGGATCTCGGAGTAAGGGTCGATACACATCTGCATCTCCCAACTGCCTCAAGGCCTCTGACCGGTAGTCTGCGGTGTCCAGGACAACAACCGCCCCCCCCTTGTCTGCCGAGCGGATGACAATGTCAGTGTTACTCTGTAAGGAATTCAGAGCTTGCCGCTCGGAGGCCGAGAGGTCCGAAGGTGCCCTGGACAACCTCGACAAATCGGTGAGCTCCTTCTCTACAAGGTCCTGAAAAGTATCAATCTCAGAAGACCTTGCATTGACTGGATAGAATGAAGGGTTAGAAACCTTAGTGGGTGTCACCTGGTCTGTGCCCACTCCAATTGAGCCCCTATCATCCAAAGCCTGAAGCGCCAAAAGATTCCTAATGTCACAGAAAGAGGGAACATCCTCAATTTGATTCCGTGACAAGGACAATGGTGCACAGGATTCTGTCATATTAGAAGGTTCTTCAAAGAAATGTTGTTGTTTTTTTGATTAAAGAATACCAGCTTTTTTCAACCAATGGTCGGTTTGCGGATCCTTCTGTTGCTGAACCTTGTGTTCTTGCCTGACTCTGATTCCTGCCTGCTCCTCTGCACTTAGATTAGTTTGTTGCCTGACCTTGCATTATGTTTTGACTGTGGTTTCTGCCTGCTCCCTTTTGGTACTGCGATTATTTGTATATTATTCCTGTATATATTATCCTGTGTATATATTTGTATATATTAGTTAGCTAGACTAGATAGATAGGGTCTTTGGGGTTTTGCACATTTATTTGGTGAAAGCTCTGTATATAGTGCAGGGGTGCCCACAATTTTTCGGCTCGCGAGCTACTTTAAAAAATTAGCAAGTCAAAATTATCTACTTATATACAAGTTTAGATGCACATTTGTATTTACAGAATGGAAAATGTGTGGTCGGGATCTACCATGAAGCCCTTCGCGAACTATCAGTAGATCGTGATCTACCTAATGGGCAACTCTGATATAGTGTGTCGTGCATGTGGTTAGTATCTGCTCTGTATATAGTGTGTGTGCTGCATGTGATTTGCATCTTGGTTGTTTGCACAATCCGGTCACAATAAACCATTATTGCACATTATTCCTTGTTTCAGTGTCTGTATTGCTGCACACTGTGGTCATCACCTGTTCCTCCATTCAGGTTTGTAACAGTAGCAGGGCAGAGCCTGTACAAAAAACTCTGGGTGTGTTTTTACTGTTGGAGCATGTGAGTGTGTTTTAAAATAAAATGTATATGGTTTTTATGGAACCACACTATGTCAGGCATTATTTTCTTTGAGTCAATTATTAACTGTCATCCTGATGAACCAAGGTATCCCAGTATAGAGCCTGCCTTGACCAGTCTAATAATGGTCATATCCACAGGGTGAGTTTGTTCCCCGACTAGTGCCCTGGTTTTGGATTGGTAATGGGTATGATGGAGGCACCCAATGTGTGTTTTATTTTAGTATTTTAAAATAGAAGTAAAATATTACCGTATATACTCGCAAGCAAGCCGACCCGCATATAAGCCGACCCCCCAACTTTTACCTGAAAAACAAGGAAAAAATGATTGACCATCATATAAGCCGGGGGTAGGAAATGCTGTCCATGTGATCCCCCCAGTGTGTCCCGGTATAGCTAGTATAGTGCCCAGTATGGATAGTAAAGTGCCCAGTATAGCTAGTATAGTGCCCAGTATGGGTAGGTAGTGCCCCATTATCACTAGTATAGTGCCCAGTATAGCTAGTATAGTGCCCCAGCATAGCTAGTATAGTGCCCAGTATAGTTAGTATAGTGCCCAGTATGGTTAGGTAGTGCCCCAGCATAGCTAGTATAGTGCCCAGTATAGTTAGTATAGTGCCCAGTATAGCTAGTATAGCGCCCAGTATGGGTAGGTAGTGCCCCAGTACAGCTAGTATAGTGCCCCATCATAGCTAATATAGGGCCCCTCCCCCCGCGACCGCCGCTTCTATTCCCTTGTCCTGTTCGTATACGGTAATCCATTTCACAGCAGCGCGCCCCACGGCGGCTGCTGTGTGATGACGGAGGAAAGCATAGAGAGCGGCTTCCTGTAACGGCAATGTGTATCGCCGTTACTATGGGAACCGCTCTCTATGGTTTCCTCCGTCATCACACAGCAGCCGCCGTGGGGCGCGCTGCTGTGGAATGGATTACCGTATACGAGCATGACTTTATTACATGACTCGCAAGCAAGCCGACCCCCCAACTTTTGACCCCCTTTTTGGGGGTCAAAAATTCGTCTTGCTTGTGAGTATATATGGTATATAATAAAAAGAGAGGTCATTGCTTACCTCTGCAGAAGATATAGACACCAGTTCAACTGGAACAAAGTTCTTATGCATAAATCAATCTGACAAAGCGTTTCACGGGTCATGGCCCACTTCCTCAGGTCAATACAAAATGCATTGATAGCATAGGGGATAGAGTATAGGCACCTGTAAACTTTTTTTCCAGAACACACATTGGGCGCCTCCATCCTCCCCATTACCAATCAGACCTCCTTTGGAAGTAATAGCTTTGCAGTTTTTCTGGAAAGTCATACTACAGGAGAGCGACCATCCAGTATCCAGCAGGACCTGGAGTACCGAGCAGGGACGGTTAATTCCCTGCAGGCCAATACGGTGGATGCAGGAACTGCAACTCAGCTTTGTGAGTATATATCCTCCCTGTACTGGATGATACGGCACCATTGGGCTCCCGGCCTCTCCCTACTTCTCACCTAGGTATTCTTGGCCATTACAAGAATAACCAAAGAAAAAAAACTCTATATCTGGTGGTGGATTGTTAATCTTTCATTTACATAACAAGGTGGTGCATAATTTGTATAGAAAGTGAAGGACCTGCTGATGGAACTGTTGCAAACGGAGGTGCGCCTGAACTGATGCTATATAATTAAATGTGGTTACCAACCAAGGGAAAAGGGCACTCCTATGTGTTCATTTAAAGGTTTTAAATTGTTTGTCTTTTAGGCTAATCTTATGAGTTTGGCCTAAGCACCCTGATAGAAAATATTAATAATGCCAGCTTCAGGGATATAGGGTGGTGTAATACCTTGGAGTGATGGTTTAATTGCATTTTAATAATTGATCCTACGCTTTGCATAAGATCTGCTGACATGTCTGTTGTTTGTTTTGGTTCATTTTGTGTTTCGAATAGTTTTTAGGCTCAAGTGTGAGCCAGACCTTAGGGCTCTTTCACACTAGGTAACGTGTGCACGAACTCTAAGGCATGATGTCGGGAATTTTCGGTTCGATGCTGATTAGCTGCACTAGTTCCAATTCACTCAATGGTAAAATGCTTGCGGTTGGTGATTAAAAGCTCCACTCTGGAACGCTTTGTCTAATGTGAAAGGCAACATGAAAGTCAAATAGACTTTCATGTTACCTTTCTAACCGCATCCTAGGAGCGATCTGTCAAAACGTGCGGATCAGCTCCTAGTGTAAAAGAGCCCTTATACTTCTCATACTTTAATCTTTCATTGTTGCACAAAAACAATGGTCTGGGAGATGGTGACACTTCAGACTGTTTTTGTCTCCAAACTAAGGTTGAACAAATACAAAATTAATCAAACTACAGACATGTCACTCACAGGAAGCTAATTTTCAGCCTAATTGATACTACATTACTGAAGTCTTTGATGTTACCAGATACCAATCATAATTAAGGAGGAGATAGCCCTTAGTTTAGTTTTCTTTTTACTGTGCCTGTGTTGAAAAGAGGAAAAGTCCCCAGACATTGTGATGACGGTAATCATTTTAGTCTGGGATAAGTATTAATAGTAACGTTGATTAGAACTTGTTTGACATAACAGAATACTTAACTGAAAGGCTTCTTTTGATAATTTCTTTGAATCCTGGATTATAGCAGTGGTTACAAATAAGACAAGAAATATTTTAGTATGCTTGCAATACGGCACTAAGTGGTGTGGCAGAGCAGAAGTGCAAGATGTTTGACAATTGCTACAAAAAGAACCATATACAACCATATTCAACTGTAAAAGTAAACGTAAAATACACTGAGCACCTAGTATTCCTGGGTTTAAAAAACAAAACAAAACTGATTATCACCCTAAGGTAGGTTCATAAATGGTGCAGACAATTGGGGGGGGGGGGGGTCTACACAGTCTTGATCCTTCCTTAGCTACCTTACCTCGAGTTAACTGCGGTGATATTGCACGCCCGGTCCAGGCTGCTGCAGTGTATGCTGGGATTAGGGCCGGCTTCCAGTGGCGCCTCGTTCAACTGCATCTTTTACGGGCATTCGGCGGCATCCCGCCGCAATCATCGTTTTTCATCCCCGCAGGGGGGACACAAAGACACGGCAGAAATCGACCCTGGACACCGCATGTAGCATCCAACTGCAAAATTAAACAATTACAGTGTTTATCTTATTAGTATGCATTTTTTCATAGCCCAGCCCAGCAGTTAAAGCGGACCCAAACCCAACATTTTTTTTAATTAAAAATATTTAGTTGCACCACTCTAACATATACATACAAAGATAAATAAACACTCCTTCAAAGCTATGAGCATTTCAGTGCATGCTTTTCACACTTCTAGTTTCATAACTAGGGTTATACTGGGGGCAGCCATTAGCAATTCCTCCATTGCTGGACACCACCTACTCCACCAGTTTGCCGGATTTTTTCTGGAAATTTGAAAGGAAGGGAGGGGTTCCTCCAATAAATGTAAAATATTGTATATTTGTCATCATGCAGCTGAAAAAAGGCTGCTATTTATTATTATAATTTAGAAAATAGATTTTATTTCTGAAATCTTGTATTTTTAATTTGGGTCCACTTTAATCTTGCCAGATTTGATAAACATGTCACATGATCTGCTGCATGCTTGTTCAGGGTCTATGGCTAAAAGTATTAGAGGCAGAGGATCAGCAGGATAGCCAGGCAACTGGTATTGCTTAAAAAAAATATGGCAGCCTCCAAATCCCTCTAACTTCAGTTGTCCGTTAAGTAAGCATCTGGGATTTCCTATGATGCACCACTCCTAAATATGCATCCAGAACCGCTCTTGTATAGCAAGCCTATAACTTATACATTTTATAGAGCCACATTAACATTCAGACAGCCTGTTTTGGACTTTCTGGTTCTCATTAGTGCATGGCAGGGATTAATAGGGCTCTATAGGATAGGGCTTGGATCAGTACTACACTCACAGTTACAGGAAATGACTGCTGAAGTTGCTCCTCACTAGACACTCTTGGGCTCTCTGCACACTGCAAATCCGTTTTGGGATTCCGATTCTGTTTCCGATTTTCAATTCCGATTTTCCCTGAATACATTCAACAGAAAAACGGATCAAAAAATGCAGCATGCAGTAAAGATTAAAAATTGGAATCGGATGTAAAAACTGATTAAAAATCGGAATCGCATGCAGTGTGCAGGGAGCCTAAAAAGGATTTATTTGAGATCAGCTAATCAAAAACTTTGCACACTAATAAAAATAAGTTATGTTACTGAGTGCCTGCATACAGCTAAAAAGACATTGTGTGCTTAGGATTAAGACCCAGAATACAAAACTAAAGTAAATGGTGGGGGGGGGGGGGGGGTAGTGTTTCTTTACTCCTACTGTTGGTGTACAATTTTTTTTTCTGATTTTTCTGTTGACGGAACCTTTATTAAAATCCTGAAAGCAAAGAACTTACAAAACGCTCATAAATATGTTTTAGAGGCTGTGGCCAAGTAGCTGTCCAGTCTCTTTGCTGATGGTCATGTCCGAGGGTCCAGGACCTTTGATCCATATGCTTTCGACTTACCCCCTCTGTTTTGGAGGTTAGCATTTCTTCAGATCCCTAGGTAGCCCTATTCCATAAGAAGGCACAAGGCACTCCTTTCTTGCTCAGTGTTGCAATGAGGCCAAGGCCCTTACAGCCAAGAAATGGGAGTCCCCATCCATCTGTCCCCATGCCTTGAGCCACAAACTACAAGAGATTTACTAAATCAAACAGATCACCTTCTCCGAGGCGAATTGGATAGATAGGGTCTACAAAATCTGGTCTCCGTGGTTGGAGTGGCACTCCTCTGGGAAGATGATCACGTGATGTGTTTGTGTCTTACTCTTTTCTTATTTTTATCAAACCAAGTTTATTAACGTATTCAAGGCACAACAGAGAAAACCATAATTCAGACTTATATCTAGTTGCAATAGAAATAAAGAGTACTTTTTGTGTGAACGATTTGGAGCTTCTAGATCATCATCATAGAACATATTACTAAAGTGTCTTACTCTTTTCATTTCACAATATGTTTGCTATATTTTATCTAACCTCTGATTTTAAAGTATGTGTAGATGATAAAACAGAGTTGCCAATAAGGACAAAACAATATTTAAATGAATAAAAATAGGGGAAGCAGTGCGCTCCCCATAGAAGTTCAACACGAGATTAGCATCAAAAACTTTAATAGAGTACTCCAAAATAATGCCTTGTAACATATTTTGTGGGACTAAGCCTACTTCCTCAGGCGATAAAACAGGTACAGCTGTCTGTGGAGGCGCCACACTCGCTTGGAATTAAAAACAGCTGCTCCTATTTTATTGCCTGAGGAAGTGGGCTGAGTCCCATGAAATGCATCACAAAGCATATTTTGGAGTACACTATTAAAGTTTTTTATGTTAATATCGTGTTGAATCTTCTATGGGGAGGTGAGTACTGCTTCCGCTATTTTTATTAATTTTAATATTGTTTTATCCTGATCGGCACGTCTGTTTCATCTCCTACACATACATTGAGTCCACCTCCTATCTACAGAGGGCGGCATTTTAATATCCTCATAGGGGACAGGTCCAAGTTCCCCTGCTGCCTACTCAGTGGTTGCCAGTGGCGTAGCTAAGGAGCTATGGGCCCCCGTGCAAGTTTTACATGCCCCCCCCCCCCCCAAGTACTCTACACATAACAGTTGATTGCACCAAAATCTGCCAAGGACAACCACAGTGTGGTGCAAGAAAGAAGTTAATATTACCAGCACAGGACTAATAGAGAGCTAATACTGTGGTACTAATGGTACTGTGGTACTAATAGAGAGCTAATACTGTGGTTGAGGGAGAGCCCTTTGGGGCCCCTCTGGCCCGAGGGCCCTGATGCAGTCGCAACCTCTGCACCCCCTATTGCTATGCCACTGGTGGTTGACTACTGGTAACCCACTTGTCAGTATAACTCTACACTACTTTTCTATTCCTCTTTCCCATAGCATTTCTGTATTCTTCTGTTTTGTTTAATAAAATCTTTTGTTGAAAAAAAAGATCATAAATATTTGAGTGTTAATTTTAGCACCAGGATTCCTAAAATAAATTACAGAGAATAGCAGTTATTTATCTGAAGAAACCAAGTTGAACTCAGTTTATCATAAAGTCCTATTAATCTCACTACAGTCAAACGCAGTGTTTACGCAGTGAGCGGAGCTCTGTGATGTGGAATCCTAATAATAGACGCACAGGATTAGTACTTCTAAGGATATTTATACCAAAAGTTTACTTGACTCTTGACCCACAGCTGAATTTGTTCATTAGCACTGAGCCGCCATATTTTCACTGTGCTATACAGAGAGCTCACATCAGTCACTAAGGCAGGGGTGTCAAATGCAAATACAAAGTGGGCCTAAATTGTACACTGGGACCTAGTCACAGGACACCCTCAATGTCTACTGGCCACCTTCCTCCTTTATAAAGTTCTCTGGTGTCTAGCGGTCCTCCCTCCCCTATACAGTTCCCTGGTGTCTAGAGACCCCCACCCTCCCCTATACTGCTACCTAGAGCTTAGTGCTTTCCCCCTACCTACCAATATGGCTTCCCTGATGTTCTAGGGCTTCACCTCCAATATAACTTTCCTGGTGGTCTAAAGTGGGCCATACATAATGCAAAGTGGGGAAACCACTTGAGGGCCAAATATAATGGCTCTGAGGGCCAAATTTGGCTCACGGGCCGGAGTTTGACGTGTATGCACTAAGGGAACCTACAGTCTGATGTAACTTTATCAGTAATACACATGATAGGCTGAGTTATGTGAAATATCTTTTTGAACGTGAGAAGGTTATTGTTGGAATTAATTATAATCTGTATTGTGTGTTTATAATATGCCTGCAATTACAGGAAAGCAGAAGCAGATGGGTGTTTTACAATAAATCTATGAGCACATTTAAAAGGTTTGTCACCCAGAATGATCATCGGAGATTCTGAGTGAACCAATCGCCATTTTTAGCACCCAGGACATACTAATAGCACATTTATATGCATGGCTCATAAACCCTCTGTAGAAACTTCCTTTAATGCTTCTGCAGGTACAATAGAGAATTATATGATCTTGGTCTTAAAGTGTACTCGAGGCGACACATGATGAGATAAACATGTGCATGTACACTACAAAACATATTAATAACCAGGCTGTTTTATTGTTTTATTTTGCTGTCTGAAAGGGATCATTTGTAGGCATGGAAGTGACAGGTTCTGTCTACCTTGTCGGAAATATAATAAACATCACTGATAAGCTAATTACAGCCATAAAGGTTTTACTGGCAGAATACAACTTGCGAGAGCAGAGGGAGATAAATTACATGACCTATTGACTTTTTTATAACTCTGGAACACTTATTAGGCTGGTACTGAGCAGAGGCAACAAAACATTCAATCTAGTTTGTATATGTTTAAATATAAAACAAAACCATGGGATATTTAAAAAAAAGGTTTTTAAGGAGTATGAGCATAAATACAATTGTTTATCTCCTCAGTTTATTTTCACCAGGTTCACTTTAAAGAGGAACTGTCGCGAAAATCTTAAAATTTAAAACACATACAAATAAGAAGTACATTTCTCCCAGAGTAAAATGAGCCATAAATTACTTTTTTCCTATGTTGCTGTCACTTACAGTAAGTAGTAGAAATCTGACATTACCGACAGATTTTGGACTAGCCCATCTTCTCATAGGGGGGTTCTCAGGGTTTTCTTTATTTTTAAAAGCACTTAGTGAATGGCAGTTGCTCTGTCCAGCTCCCAAAATAGTGTAGGGTGAGCAGGGAGACTGGCCAGCATCAGTGTATAAATCTTTTTGAGGTTATGTTTTTATAAAGAATAAAGTCTGTGCTAAGAATCCCCCATGAAGAAATGGATATAAATTTAAGATACTGTATATACTCAAGTATAAGTCTAGAAATGTAGGTATTATTCACTTCATAAGAGTATAAGGGTCGACTTATAGATGAGTCACTGGCAACACTGTGCACACCGAGTTAGGTGTGTACTAATAAATAGTGACACTCCCATTTGCAGCAATTTAGCCAGTGTTAAGTGACACTTTGAAGAAAGGAAATGCCAAGAAAACACAGGTCTGAAAGTCCTGGCCACAACAATTAACAAGGAAAGGGGCAGGGGGGAGATACTGGGTTGCATAAAATGGAGTGAATAATTGCAGCACTTGGGGTCCTGGAGGAGGTATTGGCTGCACTTAAGGGACAGGAGGGGTTAATAGTTGCAATATTGTATGCAGTACAGTCATTAACCCTTCCGGAGCCCCAAGTGCAGCCATTAACTTTGCTGGGTAGACTTATACTTGAGTAAAAGAAATCCAGCTTAAAAAGGTTGAATATTGGAGTCGACTTATACACAAGGTCAACTTGTATTCGAGTATAAATTTTAAGATTTTCGTGACAGTTCCTCTTTAAATGTATTGATTTTTTTCCCCCTTTTCACTAAAGTTCCTTTTTAAATCTTGGTAAAACTCAGGTTTAAGATTTAGGCTTAATGTTATTTGCTTTATCTACACATATAGATTCATTTAACGACTTTTTAAAAAACATACATTTCTATTACAGTATTTAAATAACAATGTTTAATATTTAAATTTAATTAAAGTGTACCTGAGACCAAGCAAGAAAAAGAATTGATACTTACCTGGGGCATCCTCCAGCCGCCTTTAGGCCGTGGGGTTCCCCGATGTCTCCCTTGCTTGCGCAATGGAGCATGACTGAGGCAAATTACCAGGCTGGCTAGCGGACAATCCAAGCTGCCCAGGGAGACGGCGAGAAAGCCCCAGGCTTCCTTTTCTTGCTTGGTTTTAGGTTTCCTTTAAAAAAATAATTCTGATTCAAGAATCGTATTTGGGTCAGTATAAAAATATATATTATAGTATTTGGGTCAGTATAATAATTATTCCAACAATTTTATAGTGCTTTTCTCCTGTTGGACACAAAGTGCTTGAAAGCTGGTGCATCCATGGTGCAGGGGCATCGTGTGGTGCATCTCCCACCCCCAAGTCATCTCCCTCTCCTAAAACCTTTCCCCTGGGCCCCAACAGAGCAGCTTCCCCCCCATCCGATTCAAACTAGTGGCTACTACAGCCTACACTCAGCTCCTCCATCCCACCCACTCCGGCCTACACTCAGCATCTCCCTCCGACCCGCCCCAACACTCAGCACAAACCCCTCCCACCCAACCCCAACCAGCACGTAGATGCTATAGGACCAATCCTACTTGGAACTTGGGCGGATACCTAACACTGCTACATGGGGGACTCACAGAACTCCTTACTGCTAATTGGGGGGCAGTGATGGCTAACTGATATGTAGGGGCACATTTCACTATTAATACTGATATATATGGGCACATGGCCACTTAATTCTGTTATTTGTGGAACATGGCTACTTAATTTATGTATACAGGGTACTCTTGGCTACGTAATTATTTTATCTTGACGCACCTGGGTGTTTAATTTATTTATTGTAAGGCATGTTGCTACTAAATTATTTTTTCTGGAGATGTGAGACTACTTAAATATTTTATCTGGATAACACAGGACAACTGGACAACTTCATATTTTTATTGGGCAACACATGACTACTTGATTAATTATCTGGAGGCGTGTGACTACTTGATTCTTTTATTTGGAGGGATGAAACACTTTGATTATTTTACCTGGAAGCATGTGACTGCTTTATTCTGGTATCTGTAAGCATGTGATTATTTCTTTAATTTTGAGGCACATGGCTACTTAATTCTACCTCTAGGGGACCATGGCTACTCAATTAAACACTGGTATGTGGGTAACCCAGCTGCTTAATTCTGGTATCTAGGGACAACACATTTGTCTTATCACAGTAGTGCAGCCTGCAGATAAAAGCTGAATTGCCTCTCCAGCAATATTGAATTGTAGTCTCCCATTTCTTGTTGGACTGAGATCTCCCATTTTGCCTAAGCGACCTTTCAAGCAATAGAGCGGGGGAAAAGGAGTGGCCAAAAATTAATTGGACTTCCTGGGGCCTTGTATGGTCTTTATCCATATCTGGAGCTCAAACTAATTAGCTGTGATTGTGAGGGGAAAGGTTAGTATTAGGAGTGAAGAAGGGGGTGGTTAGTGTTAGGATAGGAGGATGTTAAGAGTCAAGACGGGAAGGTTGGGACCAGAGTGGGAGGTCAGTGTTAGGTCAGTGTTAGGTATAAAAAGGGGGAAGGTTAGGACTCGAGAGGGGGAGGTTCGGATCAGAGTGTGAGGGTCAGTGTTAGGTGTTAAAAGGTTGAAGGTTAGTGTTAGGAGTAAAGGTTGGGACTGGAGTGGGAGGTTAGTGTTAAGTGTTAAAAGGTGGAGGTTAGTGTTAGGAGTCAAGAGGGGAAAATTGGGACCAGAGTGGGAGGTTAGTGTTAGGTGTCAAGAGAGGAAGGTTAGGACTGGAGTGGGAGGTTAGTGTTAGGTGTTAAAAAGGGAGAAGGTAAATGTTAGAATAAAATACAGAAAGGGAATAAGAAAGACTAGTTACATAGTTACATAGTTATTTTGGTTGAAAAAAGACATACGTCCATCGAGTTCAACCAGTACAAAGTACAACTCCAGCCTGTCCCCCACATACCCCTGTTGATCCAGAGGAAGGCGAAAAAACCCTTACAAGGCATGGTCCAATTAGCCCCAAAAGGGAAAAATGCCTTCCCGACTCCAGATGGCAATCAGATAAAATCCCTGGATCAACATCATTAGGCATTACCTAGTAATTGTAGCCATGGATGTCTTTCAACGCAAGGAAAGCATCTAAGCCCCCTTTAAATGCAGGTATAGAGTTTGCCATAACGACTTCCTGTGGCAATGCTTTCTACATCTTAATCACTCTTACTGTAAAGAACCCTTTCCTAAATAAATGGCTAAACCGTTTTTCCTCCATGCGCAGATCATGTCCTCTAGTCCTTTGAGAAGGCCTAGGGACAAAAAGCTCATCCACCAAGCTATTATATTGCCCTCTGATGTATTTATACATGTTAATTAGATCTCCTCTAAGGCGTCTTTTCTCTAGACTAAATAAACCCAGTTTATCTAACCTTTCTTGGTAAGTGAGACCTTCCATCCCACGTATCAATTTTGTTGCTCGTCTCTGCACCTGCTCTAAAACTGCAATATCTTTTTTGTAATGTGGTACCCAGAACTGAATTCCATATTCCAGATGTGGCCTTACTAGAGAGTTAAACAGGGGCAATATTATGTTCGCATCTCGAGTTTTTATTTCCCTTTTAATGCATCCCAAAAATTTTTTAGCTTTAGCTGCAGCGGCTTGGCATTGAGTACGATTATTTAACTTGTTGTCGATGAGTACTCCTAAGTCCTTCTCTAAGTTTGATGTCCCCAACTGTCTCCCATTTATTTTGTATGGTGCTAGACCATTGGTACGACCAAAATGCATGACTTTACATTTTTCAACATTGAATTTCATCTGCCATTTATCTGCCCATATAGCCATCCTATCCAGATCCTGTTGCAATATGACACTATCTTCCTGAGAGTTGATGATTCTGCACAATTTTGTATCATTTGCAAAAATAGCAACATTGCTCACTACTGCATCCACTAGGTCATTAATAAATAAATTGAAGAGCACTGGACCCAGTACAGACCCCTGTGGGACCCCACTGCTAACAGTCTCCCATTTTGAGTATGATCCATTTACCACAACTCTTTGTTTTCTGTCCATTAGCCAGTTCCCTATCAAAGCACACAGACTCTTCCCCAGTCCTTGCATCCTCAACTTTTGCACCAGACTTTTGTGGGGAACAGTGTCGAAGGCCTTTGCAAAGTCCAAGTATATCACATCTACAGCATTCCCAATATCCATATTAGCATTCACTACCTCATAAAAGCTGAGCATGTTAGTCAAACAGGACCTGTCTTTAGTAAACCCATGTTGATGCTGAGAAATAATATTATTGTCTACTATGAAGTCATGTATAGTATCTCTTAGTAACCCCTCAAATAGTTTGCATACAACTGATGTTAAGCTTAGAGGTCTATAATTTCCTGGATCTGATTTTTTGCCCTTCTTAAATAATGGGAAAACGTGGGCTGTACGCCAATCCACTGGGACTCTGCCAGTTGAAAGAGAGTCACAAAAGATAAGATAAAGGAGTTTATCTATAACTGAACTTAATTCCCTTAGGACCCGAGGATGCATGCCATCCGGGCCAGGTGCCTTGTCTATTTTAAATTTATTTAGTCTTGCCTTTACTTCTTCCTGCGTTAAGTATTTAATATTACAGTTAGAAGATTGAGACTCTTCTGCCTCTGTAATTTGCAACAGTGCTGTTTCCTTTGTGAAGACAGACGCAAAGAAAGCATTTAATAACTCTGCCTTACTTTGGTCATCCACCATTGAGTTCCCACCCTCATCCTTTAGGAGTCCTATACAGTCAACCTTTCTTTTTTTAGAGTTGATGTACTTGTAAAACTTTTTTGGGTTAGATTTGATATCCCTAGCGATTTGATTTTCAGCTTCGATCTTTGCCAGCCTAATTTCTTTTTTACAATTTTTATTGCACTCCTTATAATTGCTGAGTGCAGCCTCGGTCCCCTCCTGTTTTAGGACCTTATAGGAATTCTTTTTCCTCTTCATTTTATCTCTAACCTTTCTATTCATCCATAGAGGCCTTTTTTTATTCCTAGACATTTTGTTTCCATATGGGATATACATACTACAATATTGATTGAGTATAAGTTTAAAAGCTTGCCATTTCCCTTCAGTGTCCTCCCCTTGTAGTACATTATCCCAGTTCACCAAACTTAGTTCCTGCCTAATTTGATTGAACTTTGCTTTTGTAAAATTCATAGTTTTAGTGGTCCCGCTGCCCCGTGGCCTATCAGTCACCAGATCAAACGTTATCATGTTGTGATCACTATTTCCCAAATGTTCTTGAACCTGCACATTTGATACATTATCTGGTCTATTAGAAATGATCAGATCCAGTAACGCATGGATCTGATCATTTCTAATAGAGTTGTTAAAAGGGGGAAGGTTAGTGTTAGAATAAAACACAGAAAGGGAATAAGAAAGACTTCCAAAAAAATATCCCGCACCAACAAAGACAGACAATAACAAATGTACGCAAGAAAGGACACTGTTTTTACAGGAAGGGGTACAATTTTAATGTTTGCTATAGGCGGCATATTACTCAGAGACACCACTGTGCCTGGCCTATTTGATAAACCCATTAGTTCAGTGGTTTCTAAGAAACTACCCAGGTTTACAAATGCTATTGAAAAAGGCCAGAAAGGGGTTTGTTTATATTTAAACTTATATAGCCAGACATTAACATGTCTTACATAGCCACCGCTGGCCTATAAGAAGTCCAGCAAAAAAATAAAAATGTCAAAAAAGGTCATCATTTGTGATGTAAGCAACAGAGAGCTTTCATTGAGTATGTGGCTAAATATATAGAGATACAGCGGTCTATTGATCTGGTGTGCTTCACCTATAAACATTGAGTACAAGATGTGTGAGCCATTACAGACCCCTTTGAGGAAGCAATCGCAATGGCCAGCTGTGAGCAGACAGGAATCAGTGACACCAATTGTATGCCTGCTGGAACAGATGCTAAAAGGACTAATCAACAGGCGGATGGCCTCACAGAAGGAGGAAAAACTGCCTTTCTCCCAAATTCTCCTAATGTCAGTTCCTGAGCAGTGGCCAATGCCACAGGGGGAGGCAGCTTTATCAAAGAAACAGAGGAGCAAGTTTCCCAGGCTTTATCTGTATGGTTCTCCATCTATGGATCATAGATGGAGGAAAAAGATGACATCAAGGTGGAGGAGCTTTATGTAAGTACAGGAGAAGAGGAGGAAGGGGTGAATGTTACGCAAGGGAAATTGCCATCCATTAACACTATGTTTTGTCTGCGGATGGATGGAGCAGACACAAGATATTGGTGTGCTGCTGTACCACAGTAATAGGTCCTCGTCATCATCAGTAGGCACTTTGAACAACATCAGTGCTGGAGTGATTCAGGGACACCCTCGTGTAGCACACGTCAAATTTACTGATGACAACTGGAATACCAAACTGCTAGATCCATGCTGTAAGGCCAAGATACAAAAACGAATCTTAACAGAGGAAAAGGAAAGCAAAATGCATCACTATGAGGATTTTTACGCATTGTGAGAAGAAGAGAGACAGAATTGTCAGCATTCTCTCGAACCAAAAGGAGAGAAGCCAGTCCTTGATAAAGACAAATCTAGGACTCAGTGCTGATCACTGAGGGGAGATGTCAGCTGTCATATGACAGCTTAATCTCCCCTCTCCAGGTGCGCACGCTCCCATTCACTTTCATTAGCCAAGCGGTTTTCCCCCTGCAAGCGTTTTAAAAAAACGCTTCAGAACCGCTCTGGTGGGCACCAGCCCTTAGTCTTATTGTCTCTCTGTCAGAAGTTGTACAGGTGATTGTCATGGGATGGTAATAAAATAACCGGGAATGTCTGTGCATAATCACAAAAAAAAATATTGTATCTAAGCACCTTCACAGCACTTTAACTCCAGTTTTGTTCCCATCTAAGAATTAACCAGACTTATATACTAGTGTAATTATAAATATAGAAAATAAATTCTTACACAAGACTGGATTATAATAAAAATCATTAGGACTAAAGAATGCTAATACATTCTTAAAAGAGACTGTATTATAATAAAGAGAAAGCATGCCTATGCTCCACATGTAGTATTTTTCTTTAAGCGATACCATTCAGTTAATCAAAATAAACAGATGTAAATTTGCCCAGCAATCTGAAATCGGGGACATTTGATACTGAAAACACTAGCCTAACATAAATGAATATTCTCTGTGATGGAGAAATTAAATTCTGCATTTGTTTTGGCTCGGTCTACTGGCTCAGATGATTTTGCATTGCAAATAGAAAAGCTATCCATTTCCTCCCCAGTTACCAAGAATGGGATTTCACAACCACTTACTACACAAAGCTGCATTCTCTACCCCCTTTTCTGCTTTGTCTTCTAAGTGTAAAATAATGCTGTCCAAATGTAAGACACCAGCCTTGTCTAATACAACTGCGCTAACATATAACATTAATGATATCCTCTTATATTGACATTATATACTCCTTATATATCAGAATACAGCACAGATATCAGACCACCTCTCACCAAGTGCAGTATCTACAGAGACTACCATACTCACACGATGAGTTGCGCTGGAACTAGTTCAATTGCTGAAATCTTATGGCAAAGTCATCCATGTGTTGCCGCATGATCCATGCCTATTGCATGGATTATGCAGTAATGCAAGTCTGTGGCGACCATCAGGAATTGCAGTGGCATTCTTCCTGCCCAGCAGGAAGTGCGTCACTGGGAAGGGGCGGACCTATCAGTATGACGCTGCCGGTGCACTCTGGCGCAGGGTCATATGAAGTATAGTTTTGTGCGGTGATCCCGTGGCAGCTCCCCTGCTGTGGAATCATCACACCTCACATGTATAAAAGCAGCCTAACGGTGGCCACACACCATACAATTTTTTTAATATCTTTTCAATTCAAGAATTGCAATCAATTTTTCTGACTGATTGTAACATTTTTAAAAATCTGACCAATGTACCACACACCTATGTTCATTTTTTCCCCAATGTTGCAAAAAAAAAATGATTGCAAACTCTGATTGAAAAAATTGCTTGGATATACATCAAGAAATTGACAATCTACCATATCTGGTGGCAATGTCCACGCCTCACCCGTTTTTGGAGCAGGATCTTTGGCCTTTTACAATCCCTTTTCCACATTACCACAAGAAAAGACCCGTGGCTGGCCCTCTTCCACGGTAAAATTTCTGGCCTCACAACTAATCAAAACAAGCTTGCTGCCTTCCTCTTCTTATCAGCTAAAATGGCCATAGCAAAGAATTGGAAGAAGACGCCCTCGAATTTTTCAGAGGTCAAAGCACGTATGTCAGAATTTATGGTTAATGAAAAATTAACAAGCATCCTACGTAATACCCATAATAAATTCCTCCGCATATGGCAACCCTGGATTGATCTTGAATACCCAGGTATGGACGCCAACCTATTCACAACATACTGACCTCCTCTGGACTCCTCCGGACTCTACTCTTCTTTTTTCTTCTCTTCTCTCTTCTTCCTCTCTTTCTTTTCCTTAGCCTCTTCCATTCCTTCTCTAATTGCCGTGGTTCTTGGTCAGGAGACACGGAACAGGGAGGGTGAGCGGGTGTTTAGCCCTTCTCCCCCCTTTCTAGCCCTGCCCGCGAAAATAGGCCCCCAGTACTGATTGCTGGGGAACCTCTCAGGATCGAGTTCTATGTTCTTGTTAATGTTGTACATGCCACATGCTCAGGTTTGTTCTTTCTGGTATATGTTGCCAGAGGCTGCCAGTCTGTTTCAAACCAAGTCTTGCTTTTTCTATGTATAGCTTGTGTACAACTGTTTGACATTGTTCTTTTATGTTGTATTACTATTATAAAATCAATAAAAATATTGATACCAAAAAAAAAAAAAAAAAAAAAAAATTGACAATCTACAATTATCAAATGAATTTCTTGTTTATATTCAGGCCTCTTTCACAATGGGACGTTGCGTTTGATGCGACGTTAAAGAGTTAGGCCCAGTGCACACCGAGCGGTTTTTGGAGCGATCCGCCGGCCGCATCCGTCTGGAAAAACGCTTGGCTAATGTATTGCAATGGGATGGGGCACACCGGCGGTTTGAGGTTTTTGTCAAGCCGCAAACGTGCCTCCTGCTGCGCGTTTGCGGATTTCGGAAGCGTTTCGTCCTCAATGTAAAGTATAGGAAAAACGCAAACCGCTCTGAAAAACGCTACTTCAGAGCGGTTTGCCAGGCATTTTTGTTACAGTAGCTGTTCAGTAACAGCTTTTACTGTAACAATATGTGTAATCTGCTACACAAAAATGCACGCAAAATCGCTAGGTATGTTTAGAAAACCTCTCTAAACATACCTAGAATCGCTCTGAAATCAGCTCCCAAAACCGCTAGCGTATTGCGGATCTGCTAGCGGTTTTGGTGTGCACTGGGCCTAACTGTCAGGCTGCAAAAGCTCATTTAAACCTCTATTCTCCTGTGTTAAACAGTTTAGAAGGAAGCTAAAAAGGCAATACTGAAGTTAAAAATTTCTCTTAGGCCTGGGGCACACCGGAAGAGTTTTTCTGAGCGTTTTGAGTTTTTAAATCTGCTGCTAATGTTATCCTATGTGTATGTGCACACTGGAGCAATGAGGTTTTGTAAAAAAAACCCATAGCATTACATTGGGAAGAGCTTTTAGAGGTTTCAAAAGCTCTTCCCAATGTAATGCTATGGTTTTTTTTAGAAAACCTCATTGCTCCAGTGTGCACAGACACATAGGATAACATTAGCAGCAGATTTAAAAACTCAAAACGCTCAGAAAAACTCCTCTGGTGTGCCCCAGGCCTTAGGCCCAGTGCACACCAAAACCGCAGGCAGATCGTCAAAACGCTAGCGGTTTTGGGAGCAGAGAGCAGATATTTGGCCGGGTGCACACCAAGCGGATTTTGTATGCGATCCACCAGCCGCATCAGCCAGTGAAAACGCTTGGCTATTGTATTTCAATGTGTGGTGCACACCGGCGGTTTGAGGTTTTTTAGCAAACCGCAAACGCGCAGCAGGAGGCGCGTTTGCGGCTTGGCAAAAACCATCCCATTGCAATACATTAGTCAAGCATTTTTCCAGGCGGATGCGGCCGGCAGATCGCTCCAAAAACCGCTCGGTGTGCACTGGGCCTAACTTTGATTTTTGCTGAATAGCAATCCTCTTTATTCCCAAGCTCCAAAGGAGGCTGGCAGGCCGCATAACAGATACTGCAAAGCATTCTGGGGCTGCTTCTTCTACCTACTGCACTCCCTTGGTCCTCCCCTTCATTTCCCTATCCCGCCCTAAGGCTGCTTTCACAGTGAGAAGTTACAGGCTCATGTTACAGCACCTTGTAACTTGCAGCCCAGCTCACAGCACTGAAAAATCAATATGCTGTTCACAGGGCACATGTTCCGTTAGAGTAGGGTGACCATATTTTGATTTCCAAAAAAGAGGACGATCACAACAGCATGTGGGCGTGGTCATGGGTGGGGCCAAATATACAAGACCTTAGCAGTGTGCTGTTCAACTTCGTGGGCATGGAGGGATGTTTTTTTTTTCCAGACCACATGGTGGAGGGCCGGCCAACCACAAAATGCAATCAGATTCACAGAAGAATTTCCCACAAAATGCAATGAGATTGGCAGCAGATTTCCCCACAAATGTGCGGACAAGGTATATGTCCGCAGTATAGGTTAGATAGGAATATGGCCCCAGTATAGGTTAGATAGGAATATGGCCCCAGTATAGCTTAGAATCTCAGGTCTTTATGCTCCCACAGGCTGGCCACACAGCAGAGTGACTTCACTGCTAACTCAGGCCTTTATGCTCCCACAGACCGCCCACACAGCAGAGTGACTTCACTGCTAACTCAGGCCCTTATGCTCCCACAGGCCGCCCACACAGCAGAGTGACTTCACTGCTAACTCAGGCCCTTATGCTCCCACAGGCTGGCCACACAGCAGTGACTTCACTGCTAACAACTCAGGCCCTTATGCTCCCACAGGCTGCCCACACAGCACCAGCGTGACTTGAATCAATTCACTGACACTGACAGACTGAACTCAGGGCTCAGGCTGTGCTGCTGAGCTGCTCCCACAGGTCACACACAAACTGCACCAGTGATCAGCCCAGCGTGAGTCCCACTGAACTCAGGCTGTCTCTGGCTGTCTCCACCCCTCTGCTCTGCAATTTGCTCTGTCTCAGTGGATGGGGGCAGCTGGAGGTGGAGCAGAGCAGCAGGAAGGGATTGACTCACTGCCTAGCCCGAGGAAGAGCCGTTTGAGTCAGGAGCTGAATGAGATGAGCCGAACACTGGGAGCCCAAGCTGCAGAAGAACAGCTTGCAGAGAGAGAAGATCCACTGAGGCTGAGATGAGCCAAACACTGTGAGCCAGCGACAGAAGAACCACTTGCAGAGATCCACTGAGGCTGAGATGAGCCGAACACTGCGAGCCCAAGCAGCAGAAGAACCGTTTGCAGAGAATCTCTGCAAATGGTTCTTCTGCCTTGGGCTCGCTGTATTCGGCTCATCTCAGCCTCAGTGGATCTCTGCAAGCAGTTCTTCTGTCTCTGGCTCACAGTGTTCGGCTCATCTCAGCCTCAATGGATCTCTGCAAGCTGTTCTTCTGCCACTGACTCGCAGTGTTCGGCTCATCTCAGCCTCAATGGATCTCTGCAAGTGTGTTCGGCTCTCCGGACAGATCAAATATCCGGGAGGACAGCCCGGACAGGTCTGAAAAAGTGGACCTGTCCGGGCAAAAGAGGACACATGGTCAGCCTACGTTAGAGTATACTGCATGAGTCCGCTATTGTTCCTAGCCACATGGCTAATTAATATTCACTGCACAGTAGTGTTGTCTGGATCATAAACCATTAAGATCTTTGATCTGGATCTCTTTTGTGAGTCGAAGCATCAGGAAGCAGGGTAAGGGAGGATATTACATCACAATTGACTTCATACTAGACAGTCAAACATGGAACCTGCCATGAGCTGTCAGGAGCATCGATCTCTGCAAATACTATATAAAAATTCTGTGAAATCCAAACGTGGACAGTGAAATGCATATGTAATGTAAGTACAGCCAATATTTAGCTACTGATACATGTGTTTTTTTTCTCTGAGACCCTATACCTAACAGCTCCTCTTTAAAGTCGTACAACGCGCCCCTAACGCAGAGCATGTAGGTTATGAAATTGGACGTTATTTTGCACTGCATTATGTGTCTCTTGGTGCGACGCTTTTGTTGCATACTGATGGAATGAAAACGGCGCATGCGTTACATTTAAAAAACAAAAAACATTACCGAGCATGTGTAACACACATAACGCAACACATGTATTGCTAATCGTACAGCATGCAGCACTCTATAAATACTTTACACACAATGCAACGTGTGCACTGTGAATGTCGCACAGACTTTGTATTGCTGTGCGTTAGTCTGCGTTTTTTAAATTTTTATAACGTGCGACTTTAATGTCCCACTTTGAAAGAGGCCTCAATATAAGAAGATTGGGAGTGTTGGATTTTTCGAATCAATTTTTATGAAAATTAAATACCCAATTTAGAGTTATTTATGTATTACTATTATATTATATGGTATAGAGACCTCAGGCATTTAAATAGCTTTTTATTATACAATTCTCATGCAATGCATTATATTTTATTTGTAAAGGAAGTCTTTCTAACTGATTTATTCATCATAGTTCTAATAAGTCAACAGATTAAAGGGCATGTTTTGTTATGATATACTGTTTCACAGATGTACTATTGTTTTCTACATTTATATTGTGCCAAGTTATTGACTGCAAGAATAATTTGTAGTTAATTGAAAATATTTCAATGAAAAATATAACAACAAAAAAAACACAAAGAAAGAGATGTTGTATTTCAATAACTGACAGCTGCTCCTGCCATTACTATAATACAGTGGCTAGAATTTCAGCAGCTGTGTGCAGGGGAAAACGTATGGGTATGGGTGTGTGTGCATTGCAGACCCTTTCAATGATGAGGCCAGAAGGACTGAGGTGTGGCTGATTCAGACACGTGGCTATAGAAGAGCGATTCTGGACCCGTTAATTATACACAGCAGTATGCCTTTTGGCCAGAAGAAGATGGAAAGTAAGCAGGAGCCAGAAGGTGAGTAAGCCACATTGTCAGAGTGCCGGCCGCTGCATCCAGCATCCAGGTTCGAACTTTCCAGATATTCAGTTTCAATATATAGCATTGTTGGGTTCTTTGGTTACATCTCTTTATACAGTAATAAACCTCCGCTACAAGTTATGTATGTCCTTTGTCTTAATTTGTTTGTAATTACCGTATTTTAACATTAATACAGAGTTTAGGGTAAGTATATAGTGTTCGATATAGTACTGTTTTTTTTAGCTAGGCCTATTTTTAATATTGACTCTCAAGTACCAGCCAATCCCCGGATAATGGGGTTTTACTTTACTTTGATTCTGGCCTGTTAGGAGCTATCCTTTTGGTGACATTTTTTTTCTCTATCGTGTTCCTCTAATGTGGGTCTTTTGAGAAGGTTTAGTACAAGAAATACTATTGTTTAGCCTAGCTTCAGGTGTTCTCAGCTGTACAACCCAAAACCTTAGCCGAAATGGAGTAAGCAGCCGCATCAAACTTGCATATAAAATTATTAATGATGAAAATATGACCTTCTATAAAAATTTTATGGGGCTATGAAGAAGCAAATGCAGAGACTTTTAAAACAGGCAGAGCAGCTATGGATGCCAAAAGAGTTAAGACCTCATATAAAAAGATTAGCAAAAGACCCACATTAGAGAGTTGTTCCTCGAAAGAAGGGGATGATTTAGAAGAAGGCCAAGTATATTCTTCATAGGATGAATGAAGATGGGAGAGGTTATGTCAGATAAGGTGGTAAAAATGTATAGGTTTTGATTTAGAAGAACTAATAAAAGCAACTCCAAGAACATTAAACATACAGACCAAATGTCTCAATACATGATTGATTGTACACCGGGGCTGAAACTTCAGAATTATTATTGTTTCCTGGTATATGATTCCACAAAGAGGTTAATATCCAGTCAGTGGAAAAACCTAGAGAAGAAGCTTTTTTATATCCAAGGGATTTAGAAAAAGATTTCTCTTTCCAGACGAGGATGCAAAAAATTGGGATCACTGTTCCAAGCTGAATGCAGCATTATATTTTATCGTGTTCTGGCGCCTCTGTTTATTAATTATTATTACACAGCCTTCTTCTAGTTAGAGAAGGATAATAGTTTGGCCTTCAAAGATTTAGGGCAGCTCAAGAACCCTTTTGCTAAACAACTTAAATTTTCCCTTAAAAAAGCTTGGTCAGTGCTAATTTTAAACCAGCTGCTATGTGTGTACCCAGACCCGGATTTGTGTCACAGGTGCCTATAGGCACAGATATCCTGGCACTCTAGATTTTGCCCTCCATGAACCTACAAACTCCCTAAACTGCACCACAAATGGCCCCTCTGTCACTTCTCCCTTACTTCCCTTGACTATCATAGATAGCTTCAGGTGCCCATTAGTATAAGGTAGCCAGAGCTATCCTTGGTATTAAGTAGCTAGAGGAAGTATTAGGTAGCTAGAGGTGCCTCCTACTGAAGGCAGATCTGGTGGGTGAAATGCAGAGACCCGGGTGATTAAACTCTCATTAACACCCCGCCCAGGACTCTGCATAGGTAAGGTGGGAGGGAGGCACATGGGGAGGGGAGTAAGCTGCCGTTCCACCCTTAGGCACCTGTAGGCATGTACCTACAGTGCCTTGTGGTAAATCCTGCCCTGTGTGGGCCCATAATGGTGGCATTTTGGTTGCAATAAGTAGAAAGGAACATGGTGCAGGATACTCTTAGAGAGGATATTCTAGAGTCCCCGGGGTTTTTATAGCAAGGCATTGACTTATATTACTGTTGCAGGATCTGAATTAACCAGAATTTCATGAATTCTGCCAGGAAACATTTTGGCTATATACTTGGGATGGCAAGTAAGACCTCCAAGAGTACAGAATGTGCAATTCCTTTTGACAGAGAGTTATTATGTGGCCCTCAGTTTGAGAAGATACTAGAAAAAAAATGCTTATAAATGCAGTAGCCAGAGGAGCCTTCCAGTATTATGTAGCCCCCAATTTAGCTATCCAAAGGCTGAAAATGACAATGGTGTCTACCAAGTGAGACCTGAAGTGGCCTTTCCAAACTATGGTGGGAGGGGAACATCAGGCGACTTGGCGGCCGATCGACCACTATTCAATTATTATAATCGAATTGTATAAAAATCGGTGCCGCCAAGTGCATGCCTGACCGACAAAGCAACCAATTTTGGGTCGAAAAATTGGTCGCATTGTCGATCACGCCTTATGCAAGATGTTGGGCCGAAGTTGGTTGATCAGGTGTGCCGTGGTACGGCGGCCAATTTCAGAACGAGTGATGACGAAACCCCCACAGTGTGTGCATTTATACATTACCTGTCCTGTAGCTGTCTTCTGCTGTCCATCTCTCCGGGTTCTAACAGCCGCATACACGCTGGCGGCACATAGAGTCTGACATCAGACGCTATGCGTCGCCAGCGTATATGCGTCTGATGGACTCCGGAAAGATGGACGGACACAACACGGAGGCTGCTACAGGCCAGGGGTAATGTATAAATGCACACACACACGGGGAAGCACATTTATACATGTGCAGTGGCAGGACGGACGTGGCGGGCTCAGCCGATCCCCTTAAAGATTTTGTGCTGAAATCGGACGGGAATCGGCCTGCAGTATATGGGCAGCTATGACTAGAGACAAATTTATCTCTAATCAGATTCGATTAGAGATAAATTTGTCTCTGTCGAATCTGTCCATAATCTGCTGATGTATGACTACCTTAAAGGGAACCTTAACTGAGAGGGGTATGGGTTTTTGATTTAAAAAATACCAGTTGCTTGGAAGTCCTGCTGATCTCTTTGTCTGCAGCAGTGGCTGTATCACACACCTGAAACAAGTATGCAGCTAATCCAGTCTGACTTCAGTCAGAGCAGCTGATCTGCATGCTTGTTCAGGGGCTGTGGCTAAAAGTATTAGACACCAAATGAGCAGGAAAGTCAGGCAACTGGTATTATTTGAAAAGGAAAAATCCACTTCCTTCTCAGTATAGGTTCCCTTTAAACAGGTGGCTAGGTTTAGATAAAACTAAGTTAAACTCAATAAAAATGTAAAAGGTTAAGTGGCTTACCTCAATTACGACAGCCACATAACACAACAACGCGCTCAGTGCTACTCGCTTATCTGCTAACTGGCTCTTGTATTGGCCTGAGGAAGCGGGGTCTGACCCGTGAAATGCGTTGCCTGTGCTAATATAACCTTGTCGTTTTCTGTGACTGTCATCATTGAGGTAAGCCACCTCACCTATTATGTTTTTATTGATGTTAACCTTATCCGGGTTAGTTTTATCTAAACCTGGATGCCTCTTTACCCCTATTAAGAGAAAAACGGGTAAATACATACAGTGTCTAAAGTAGTGCCAAGGAAACCTGATTTTGAGTACTATTAGCCACCCCCTGGAAGCTCAGGTTTGCAGCATCTTCACTGAATGTGATGTAAAATTTGGCTTAAAATTTGGTTTTGCGCTATAAGTACCACAAAATCAGAGGTTGAAAGTAGACTTTTCACATGTCCCACTGCTACCCACTGGTGCTTTAAATGACTTGAGGAAAGGCTCATCGTGAAGCACAATTGCAAAAAGCATTTCAATCGTATAATTCCAATTGTAACTTTACTGTACTTGTGTATTGAACATCGTAAGCCTTTTCAAAGACAAAACGGAATGCAGGTGGTGTGAAATTGGACTTGGGTTCCCGAACAGAATTGCCCATGTACTCAATAAATGATGGTTTGGTATAAGCCAATTGTAATTCTTGGAGGTAAGCCAATACTTCTCATCTTTATTTTATACCATTTTTAATTTGTCTTAAAACTGCACACATCCTGGTTACTCGAGTTCTATAGTAATTTCCTCAAAACAAGGTTTAGAACAGAATGTTGATCTTAGGCAACCAGAAACACATATGCTGAGCTATGTCAGATTGATAAGTTCATTTCAACAAGAAACCAAATAGAAAATGTGTTTATTGTTTCCATTTGTATCAATTACAGAGTTATATTAAGAATCTCAGTAGTGTAAACCTTCCATATCAGGATGATGTTATTAGGATCCACCATGTCAACATGGTTTATGTTTCATAGTTTGATTGTACAGGGGGATATTTGCAAACACAAACCCACGTGAAATCCCCAGCAAAATACTAATAACAAGTCCCCAACTTTTCAATGTGAATCTTTAAAGAGACTCTGTAACAAAATTTTGAGCCTTATTTCTTCTATCCTAGAAGTTCCTATAGCTGTTCTAATGTGCTCTGTCTTACTGCAGCCTTTCCTAGTTGCACAGTGGCTGTGTTATCTCTGTTATATGATCTAATCGTCTCTCCTCTGTAGGGTCTGTCGGGCTCAGGCAGTCAGGCTGGAATGTGCTGTGCTGCTTGTGATTGGATAGAAGCTATACACACCCTCTCCAGGCCCCCTGCACACTCTGTATGACTCACACACTGAGCTACTCTCAGCCTATCACTTGCTATGTCTTTTGTTTGTAAACACTGCATAAAATGGCAATTACAAGCCAGGATTGCAGCAGGGAGTGGCAGAAACAGCACAGAGGGGTCCAGGAGAACATAAAGAATAGAATGGTATGCTTTTTATTGTAAGAATTTTAGAGTACAGATTTTCTTTAAAAATGACTATTTACTGATGCAATGGCCCACATGCAATTAACTTTTTCTTCTGAGCTTTCTCCTAGGAAATATGTTCACATCTTATTATTTCATTTTCATGCCAACAGCAAGCAATAAAATACTCATGTAACGATTGGAGTCAGCACACAGAGAGAATCTGATTATTGATGATCTGCAGAATCATCAATAATACAGATGTATACTTGATTATGGATGATCTGCAGAATCACCAATAATACAAGTATGGCTAACCTCTGGACACCTAATGAAGTATAAGTGTTAAGTGAAACTGCAGGCTATCTCCCGTGAGGTGGGAGATACGGGCAGCTCGGCCAGGAACCACCTGAGGGGAAGGTGGCCCTGGGCTGTGCAGGGACTATCTCCTAGAGAGAGGAGATAGAGATAATCTGGCAGCCAGTGATTCCCTGGTAAACTGGAAATCAGACTGTTCTGCAGCCAGGGGACTCCAATGGGATAGAGGCCACTGGCTGCACTGCAGGAAGGACTCTCTGCTGAGCAGGAGGTCCTTGCCGCTAACTGACACTTGGTGGAATAGTGTCACGGGGAGTACAGACAGACTGAACACTCGAGGGATGAGTGACAGCCAGAAGGGTCGGGCAGGCCAGGTCGGCAACACCCGAGCAAATGGTAATAACAGATATAAATCACAATCCTAGTCTGGGGTGTGAGGTCTCGACACCCAGGAACTAGTCTAGAGAATAACACAGTATCCTATGCTTGGGTGTGAGGTCCTTGGTCACAACACCCTGGAACTGGTCAAAAGTATAACACAGTAATGACACAGTAATCCTAAGCTTGGGTGTGAGGTCCTTGGTCACAACACCCTGGAACTGGTCTAAAGTATTACACAGTAATGAGACAGTAATCCTAAGCTTGGGTGTGAGGTCCTTGGTCACAACACCCTGGAACTGGTCTAAAGTATAACACAGTAATGACACAGTAATCCTAAGCTTGGGTGTGAGGTCCTTGGTCACAACACCCTGGAACTGGTCTAAAGTATAACACAGTAATGACACAGTAATCCTAAGCTTGGGTGTGAGGTCCTTGGTCACAACACCCTGGAACTGGTCTAAAGTATAACACAGTATAACAATAGCGTAATCTGGTCCACCCGGTTCTAACACACTGTAGGATCTGACTGAGGTCTGAGTGCTCACACGTAAGTATTCGCAACGGCAGACAACCAGCAACTGACAAGCAAGATCTATATATACTTGCAGTGCTGTGCAGCTCCGCCCAAGCCACTCAGCCAATCCAGAGTCCAGCTGGGATCAGCTGATCGGCCTGATCAGCTGATTCCCCTTCTGCTGGTATAAATGTCCTGCCGCCTGGCACGCGCACCTCTCCATCTGTGTGCACTAGAAGGTCCAGCCAAGCCAGACACGTGTCGCTGCGCGGAAACCGCCGGTCTGAACGCGGAGATAGCCGCCCTGTCACTAGACCACGCGACGGCATCTCCGCTGTTCATTACAGTACCCCTCACCCCCCCCCCCCCCCCCCCCCGAGGAGTGGACTCCGGACACTTCCCACCCGGCTTCCTAGGATGTGAGTCATGAAATTCTTTTTTTAACTCTTTAGCATGCATGCGACAATCCGGCACCCAAGTTCTTTCCTCCACACCATAACCTTTCCAGAGGACCAGATACTGCACAGAATTTCGCACTAAGCGAGAGTCCAGAATCTTTTCGATCTCATATTCAGGTTGGTTATCAACGATCACAGGGGAGGGGGGGGGGGGGAGGAATCCACGTGCACTGCCGGCTTGAACAGAGACACATGGCATGATCTCACACCTCTCATACTGGCTGGGAGATCAATTGCATAAGTGACATTATTGATCTTTCTGGTCACTGGGAATGGTCCTATGAATCTGAGTTCCAGTTTGGGTGACGGTTGTTTCAAGGCCAAATGCCGAGTGGATACCCATACCATGTCCCCTGGGGAAAACTTCCACTTTACAGACCGTCTCTCATCTGCCTGTTTTATCTGAGGTAGAATGGTCTTAGGCTCAAAACCCCTATATAGAGCGTCTGCTTTGGAATTTTTACTACCTGGTATATGCGTAACAGGTGACCATGAGGGACAGAACCTGTCAGAAAAATCCGCACACTGCACTGCCATTCCTCCGACCTGTATCTTGGTAGCACCAACAGCAACTCTCCCCAAACAATGCCGATGACAATGGGCTGACCATTTCAGTAGCTGTCCTGAAGCCCAGTCAATCTGCGGAGAGTGGAGTTGTAACCAGGGCATACCAAGAACAACGGTAGAGTTTACCATTGGCAGGACCAAGAACTGTAATTTCTCTTCATGCAACGCCCCCAAACAACATGACAACAAGGGGGTCTGGAAAAGAGCTTGACCACTCTGCAACGGAGAGTCATCCACTGCAGTGACCAGAATCTGCCGGTCTAGTGGGAACAAGGGTATCCACAATTTTTTTACAAAATCGTAATCTATGAAGTTCGCTGCAGAACCGGAGTCTACAAAGGCTTCTGCGGAACTAGTCCGACCCTCCCATGTAATAGAGCAGGGAAGGAGCAGATGATTCTTGTTTAGAGATAAAGACCGCTCGCCTATGGTATTGACTAACCCCAGGCGGCAGCATTCTCCTGGCCCTTTAGCACCATATAGACCGCGTTTTCTTGGCCTTCTGTGACTCTTTTTCACTTGACTTAGCCCTGAATATCCGATTTGCATCGGCTCGTCTGGGGGTGATGAAGGTCGAGAAGAGTCGTATGAGACAGACCTTATAACATTCCTACCACGAAACTGTTTCTGGTAGCGCAAACGGCGATCTATCTGCACGGTGTAACGATCGGTGTAACACAGAGAGGATCTAATCATCGGTGATCTGCAGTATCACCGAAAATACAGATATATACCCGATTATTGATGATCTGCAGTATCACCGATAATCAGATATATTACTAACCTCTGGACACCTGAGTAATATGAGTGTTTTGGTGCAACAGTAATACTTTGAGGAGAGCACCCGTATAGAGGGTGCTAGGCAGTATGAGATACTGCTCAGAGAACAGGCTCCTTCCAAAGGCCTGAGGCTCCCTAAGGGGCGGAGTCAGGCTGAGAGTGGGAAGGACCAGAGTGTGAGTGACACCAATGGAGGGATGTCATAAACCGACTGTGAACTATCTCTAGCTGGGGAGATAGTTCTCGAGGTCGGGCAGGCCAGGTCGTCAACACACAGACAGATAAAGTACAGAGACAGGAGACAGATGCGGAATCCTAAGACTAGCAGAGTTTGGCAATAGAGTATCAGATATAGCGAAGTACCTAATCAGAGATCAGAAGAGTGGTCAGGAAAGCAGAAGGTCATAACAAATAATCAACAATGCCTAGACTTGGGTGTGAGCTCCTAGATCATCAACACCAAGGAACTGGTCTAGATAATAACACAGATGGTAACAGGATTCCTAGACTAAGGTGTGAGCTCCTTGGTCATCAACACCTTGGAAACTGGTCTAGATATTAACACAGATGATAACAGGATTCCTAGACTAAGGTGTGAGCTCCTTGATCATCAACACCTTGGAAACTAGTCTAGATAATAACTCAGATAATAACACAGATACTGACAGAAGGTCTGAGTGCTACCACGTAGTGATCGCAATGCCAGACACCAGAGAAATGACCAGCACCCAGTATATATACCCCAGCGCTCTCCAGCGCCACCCCTAAGTGTTGGACCAATGAAAACTGCTGGAATTGTCAGCTGACCGGCTTGGTCAGCTGACACCCTTCTGACTGTCATAAAGGCTCTGCCTCTCCGCGCGCGCGCACGTCCTCCTGAACCTGTGTGGACTATCAGTCCCAGCCACACCAGACATGTGTTGTAATGTTTCTGGTGTGTTCGATGCGGAACCAGCCGAACCGCTGTCCAAGCATGCGGCGGTTCCTCCGCGTTCAGCAGTACTGTCAGAAATATGCCTATGCGTGCAAACATCCGCGTCTGACGCGGAATCCGCCGCCTTGTTCATAAGGCATGCGGCGGTTTCATCGCGCTCCGTCACGCCAGTGGATGCAGACCCAAGTGCGCAACCTGCCGCGTTGGACGCGGAACCTTGCTCTGAGTACCCGCGGCGGCTTTTCCGCGTTTTCTCACACACGGCCAAAGAAATTGCCTCGTCTACAGATTTGGGTTCAGGATGTCCAATCATCACGTCATGGATTGCATCCGACAATCCTGCCAAAAAACAGTCTAATAAAGCATATGCTCCCCTCCTAGCCGAGACAGCCCACTTCCTAAACTCAGCGGCGTAAACCTCAACCGATTTACGACCCTGCCTGAGCATCTTGAGCTTCTTTTCAGCAGTGGAAGAAATATCCAGGTCATTGTATATAATGGCCATGGCCTTAAAAAATTCCTGAACTGATGATAACGCCTTATGCTCAGCATGTAGGCTATATGCCCATGTTTGGGAATCACCCGACAGCAGGGTCTTTATAAATGTTACTCTTTGGGACTCAGTTCCTGACAAGGTAGGCCTCAACTCAAAATAAGACAGTACCCGCTCTCTGAAATTCCGAAAGTCAGATCTATGGCCAGAAAACTTTTCAGGTACGGACATGCGAATGTCCGTGACTGGAGGGGATCGCACTGTATTTATAGTTGATTGAATTTCCTGAATAGCCCCAAATAACTGATTGATCTGAGTCTGCTGGTTCATAATTACCCCGGAAAGATTGTTTACCGCGGTGGTCAGGACTTCAACATGACTATACAGTGCGTCCATAGTGTTTTCGGTCTGCCGTACTGTAACGATTGGTGTCAGCACACAGAGAGAATCTGATTATTGATGATCTGCAGAATCATCAATAATACAGATGTATACTTGATTCTGGATGATCTGCAGAATCACCAATAATACAAGTATGGCTAACCTCTGGACACCTAATGAAGTATAAGTGTTAAGTGAAACTGTAGGCTATCTCCCGTGAGGCGGGAGATACGGGCAGCTCGGCCAGGAACCACCTGAGGGGCAGGTGGCCCTGGGCTGTGCAGGGACTATCTCCTAGAGAGAGGAGATAGAGATAATCTGGCAGCCAGTGATTCCCTGGTAAACTGGAAATCAGACTGTTCTGCAGCCAGGGGACTCCAATTGGATAGAGGCCACTGGCTGCACTGCAGGAAGGACTCTCTGCTGAGCAGTAGGTCCTTGCAGCTAACTGACACTTGGTGGAATAGTGTCACGGGTAGTACAGACAGACTGAACACTCGAGGGATGAGTGACAGCCAGAAGGATCGGGCAGGCCAGGTCGGCAACACCCGAGCAAATGGTAATAACAGATATAAATCACAATCCTAGTCTGGGGTGTGAGGTCTTGACACCCAGGAACTAGTCTAGAGAATAACACAGTATCCTATGCTTGGGTGTGAGGTCCTTGGTCACAACACCCTGGAACTGGTCAAAAGTATAACACAGTAATGACACAGTAATCCTAAGCTTGGGTGTGAGGTCCTTGGTCACAACACCCTGGAACTGGTCTAAAGTATAACACAGTAATGACACAGTAATCCTAAACTTGGGTGTGAGGTCCTTGGTCACAACACCCTGGAACTGGTCTAAAGTAAACAAAGTAATGACACAGTAATCCTAAGCTTGGGTGTGAGGTCCTTGGTCACAACACCCTGGAACTGGTCTAAAGTATAACACAGTAATGACACAGTAATCCTAAACTTGGGTGTGAGGTCCTCGATCACAACACCCTGGAACTGGTCTAAAGTATAACACAGTATAACAATAGCGTAATCTGGCTAAGTGTGAATTCCCAGGTCCACCTGGTTCTAACACACTGTAGGATCTGACTGAGGTCTGAGTGCTCACATGTAAGTATTCGCAACGGCAGACAACCAGCAACTGACAAGCAAGATCTATATATACTTGCAGTGCTGTGCAGCTCCGCCCGAGCCACTCAGCCAATCCAGAGTCCAGCTGGGATAAGCTGATCGGCCTGATCAGCTGATTCCCCTTCTGCTGGTATAAATGTCCTGCCGCCTGGCGTGCGCACGCGTAGCTCTCCATCTGTGTGCACTAGAAGGTCCAGCCAAGCCAGACAAGTGTCGCTGCGCGGAAACCGCCGGTCTGAACGCGGAGATAGCCGACCTGTCACTAGACCACGCGACGGCATCTTCGCTGTTCATTACAACTCAAAATAATTTTGATAGTGCCTATTCTCCTACTTTTCAGCACTTTTTCCATTGCAAAGTGCTGAAAAGTAAAAGTTATCTTATATGAGAAAACTGAGGAGAAAAAGTTAATTGCATATGGGCCAATGCGTTTGATGGCTGATGTCTACAAGGCAAAAGGGCACAATCAGAGCTGGTTGAAATTTGTGGTCTGCAGTTCTGGAAGTCTTTGCCACAGGGAATTACTGCCAATCATGGGTTTTACAACAGATTTTTTTTTCATTATTTCAGATTAGCTAATGAAGGTGCATCTTCACACAATACAGCAAGGTCTGGCCCTGAAGGCTCATATACAGGTACCAACAATATGTCCAACTATTTTCCAAACATGTCTGTTAAGTTGGGTGTGTGTACGGCTGGCAAACAACCAGATGACCAGTTGTTTGCCGAATCCAACCGATGGATCAACCGATCCAAGTATCATGCAGGTTGGAACGTACAAGTCTTTTGAATAACTTCGTTGTTTTTGAATGCGAACATGTTGTGAAATTTGTCATTTAGCTTGCACGCATAATGTTTAAGTGAGTTGTTTAGTTGGTTGGGGTGTGTGTATGTACTTGTCATGTAAACAACTTGTTGTGTGGTTGGTCATGTTGTGCGGCTGGTTGTGCAATAAGTTGGACATGTGTATGAACCTTAAGTGGCTATTTCAGCACTAAAGGGTTGATTATTTCTCATTAGAATAACAGATACAGAGAAATAAATCATTAGTTAAGTCAAATAAGGCGAGCTTAAATATGAGTTAAGCCAGTTAAAAGGAACCTAAATTGAGAAGGATATGGATTTTTCCTTTTAAAATTATACAAGTTGCCTGACTCCCCTGCTGATCCTGTGTCTCTAATACTTTTTGCCATAGCCCCTCAACATTCATGCAGATCGGGTACTCTGACTGAAGTCAGACTGGATTAGATGCATGCTTGTTTCAGGTGTGTGATTCACCTACTACTGCAGCCAAAGAGATCAGCAGGACTACCAGGCAACTGGTATTGTTTAAAAGGAAACATCCATATCCTTCTCAGTTTAGGTTCCCTTTAAGGAGAGAAATCATAAGATTAGATAAGTTAGATAAGGAGAGATAAATCAGGAGTTAAAGTGAAATCAAACTGAAGAGATAAACTGAAGATCCGCCGGGCGGATCGTTCAGAAACAGCCTTATCAGTCTGCACACACGCTGTACTGTCTGCTGAAAACCCGCCCAGTGGGAGGTGACGACGGACCCGTCGTTGCCTTTAGTACGGCGTGTGTACGAGCCTTAACCCCCTACTCCTAAAAACAACGTTTAGATTGCCACATTATGTTTAAAAAATAAACAAGCAGATTTATTGTATTTTTTAGTTGAAAAGTGCTGTGTAATGATTGGTGTCAGCACGCAGAGAGAATCTGATTCTTGGCGATCTGCAGTACCACCAAGAATGCAGATATACGCCTGATTATCGATGATCTGCAGAATCAGCGATAATACAGATGTATTGCTAACCTCTGGATACCAGAATAGTGAGAGTGTTTGGTGCAACAGTAACAACTCTGAGAGGAGACCACCAGAGGAGCTGGCGGCCTAAGACTCCTGAGGAATTCACCCCTGACTGTGGGTGATATTCCTGTAGCCTGTGGACCCCTGGGTGAGGGACCGAGGCTGGGTTGCAGGAATCCCTGCAGCTAATATGAAAGGTATTGCCCTGGACTGGGCTAACGTAGTACAGTAATAGCACAATCCTAGTCTGGGTGTGAGGTCCGTAGTCACAACACCCTGGAACTAGTCTGGAGCATAACATAAATGATAACACAATTCCCTAGTCTTGGGTGTGAGTTCCGTGATCATCAACACCCTGGAACTAGTCTGGAGCATAACATAAATGATAATACAATTCCCTAGTCTGGGGTGTGAGTTCCGTGATCATCAACACCCTGGAACTAGTCTGGAGCATAACATAAATGATAATACAATTCCCTAGTCTTGGGGTGTGAGTTCCGTGATCATCAACACCCTGGAACTAGTCTAACAAATAAACAGTACAAAATAATCTGACTCTTGGTTCAAACACACTGTAAGGATCTGACTATGGTCTGAATGCTACCACAAAGTGTTTGCAATGACAGACAACCAGCAGAATATATAGTAGCTGGACTCTGCCGCCCCACCCGAGCCACTCAGCCAATCATGAGTCCTGCAGGAATCAGCTGATCTTCCTGAAGCCCGCGCGCGCGTAGCTCTCCATCTGCCTTTGTGCACTAACAGACCCAGCCACACCAAGCGCACGCCGATGCATGCAAACCGCCACGTTGGACGCGGAAACGGCCACTTTGCTGTCAGGACATGCGGCGGTCTTCCCGCATTCCACCATACTACCAGACGCGTGTCCATGCGTGCAAACCGCCGCGCTGGACACGGAGTCAGCCGCCTTGCTCTTGACACACGCGGCGGCTTTTCCGCGTTTTCTCACATGCTGAAAATGTATTTTAAATAGAAAATGAAAAATTATCTCCTAGGAGAAAACTCAGGTGAAAAAGTGAATTGCATATGGGCCATGTCTCAGAGTTCTTCAAATATATGAACTATTTACCTTTTTTTATCTATCCTCACCTGACAGAGAATTGGGTTTCCTAGAGCAAAGGATTTTATGTCTGTAATTCCTTATTAGTAGTCCTGACTGGGTCCCGACTGGTGAAAAACTGTCAGGTGCATAGTAGAATATTAACTCTTTCAGGCAGAGAAAGAAAAAAATCATCACAGCATATTTCTTTGTGTGTTTGCCACTGCACATACAAGTCTTATCTTAATCTTATCATGTCACATGTCACTTAAAGTTTCCTTTAAAGAGGCCGATTTGTACAATAAAAAACATACCAATCAAGTCACTGTGATCTCCTGGATCCCTCTTTGTCGTTTCCGCTGCTCGCCGCCGTGATCCTGGCTTTTAATCGCCAGTTTTAGGCAGTGTTTACAAACAAAAAACATGGCAGCTAACCAGGAAGTGATGTATGTATATATATATATATATATATATATATATATATATATATATATATCATGTTACCGTATACTACAAGTTTTTATTACATAGTGAATTTTCTGCACTCCAGTCAGGGATTCTCACAGTTTCTCAGCATGGGCAGCTCCCTCCCCCCTCAGACAAGTTGAAATAGAGAGCAGAGACCTGTCTGTGAGGGATAAACAAAGCGCACACACAGAGCCTGCAGGGGGCGTGCATAATTTCTCCCTATCACAGCAGAGGCAGTGCATTCCTCTCTGGGTCGACAAAGAAAAGAAGATTAGATATATTACAGAGACAGTGCAACTAGAAAAGGCTGCAGTAATCCAGACCACATTAGAACACATATAGGAATTTATAGGATAGAAGAAATAAGGCTGAAAATTTTGTTACAGAGTCTCTTTGAATCACTTAAGGAGAGATAAATTGCGAGTTAATAAGTAAGGAGAGACAACTCAAAAGAAAAGCTTTATGAATCAGCCCCAGTGATCTTTATTTGATTCTTTTTTTTCCTTAAGGTACCCATGCACTACAACGATTTCTCGTCGAAATACAGCAGAGTCGATCACTGTGATCAAATCTGCTGTGAAATAGTTATATTGACCAATCGATTTCCACCTGAGCTCGATTGTTGCCAGCCCTGCAGACCTAGGCCCAAGCTGAAGCGAGCGGGGACCTGGACAAACGGCGCCCATACAAGCTTAAGCCTAGCCATATGGCCCCCGAATGGGGGAGAGCCCTATAAAACTCTATGCTGTACTATACGCCAAGGAATATGTGAGTGTTCATTTTTAATATTTTAATAAAGATCCGGATGGTTTGACGCTATGACAGCCTTGTGCTTTTATTTTGAGGTGCATGTCATATGAACAGTGCACAGCATTCAGAGAACAGAGATCGGTAAAGGCTGGGGATCGCCTGGGAGTATCCCAAAAGCGCTGTATGACCCACTTGGCTGAAGGTCATAGGATAAGGGTGAGTACCCAGTCTGCCGGGTGTGGTGGTGGTGTTGATACACTAAAACATATGCCAAGCATTATCTGTGAAGTCTGAGGACGCTTATGGAAGGCTAATGCATTGTTTGCATGGATTTTATTTTAGTGGTCCAGAGTTGCTGTGGGACTGACATTATAAGTGTAGCGCAGTTCTTGGTTATATAATTAACTTTATCTTTCTATATAGTGAACGCGCACCACCTGTATGTGTATACGTAGTGTGTACCTATCTTTGCATACCAGCGCAGTGTATTGTATATAGATGAGAAATGATCACCCAGGCATGGGCTTTCGAGTCCAGACAGACTCAAATTCAGAATTTAAATGAAGTCTAATGACTTCAGGTGTGACCACAGGAAATGGGGGGTACAGGGTTAACTTACCCAGAAGTCTTCGTGAACGTCTGTGTTCCATTACGCGTCATTGGCGCAATGAAAGCCGTGTTCCAAGACTTAGCTACCCTCTTTCAAGCTGGAAGAAGCACAATAGTGAGTAACGGAACGTGGCTTTCATTACGCCAATGACACGTAATGGAACGCAGACGTTCACGAAGACTTCTGGGTAAGTTAACCCCCCGTTGCCTGTGTTCACACCTGAAGTCATTAGACTTCATTTGAATTCTGAATTCGAGTTTGTTTGGACTCGAAAGCCCATGCCTGTTATCACCTGATAGCTGCTGTATTTATATATTAAAATTTATTCATAAAGCATCTTTCAGAGCAGCTTTCAGAGCAGAAAAACTGTACTTTCGAAACGTGTCATCTGTAAACAGGCAATATTGCTTGTGCACAAAGGCAAATATGGTCATTGAATGGGTGATAAAAAGTAGGAAAACACATTTTTATTGAATGTTATGTCAGAGTTCTATTGCACTTTAAACATCAATTTTGCTGTAATAATTGTAGTATTCTAAAACATCAACAAGATTTGAAAAGCAGTGAGCAAAATCATCACTCTTTATACATAGATCTTCTTTAAGGTGCCCATTAACGGTACAATTTTTCACTAAATGTGATCTTTCGATGCGTTTTGAATGATCGTAAGTAATCTGAAGGCAATTATCGAATGTTCACATTTACTGAACGATTCCTTCTGCAAAGGCGATGATATTTTCCAACTTTTGGATCGATTTTATCCTGTAAAGCAATCGACCGAAGAATTGTTCACTGTTGATTGCCTTCATAAATGGCAAATTGTCTATACAATTGGATCGTAAAAATCGGATCGAAAGATCACATGAAAATATTGTACCGTTAAAGTGAGCCAGAGACGAAGCACATGTATTTTACCATATATATCAGTGGGAACATTAGAGAAAACACCTACCCTGCTCTCTGTTTCATTCTTCACTGCTCAGCCTGCTTGTTAGCAGCCCTGATAAACTCTTGCAGCATCACAGAGAGCTGTTATGAGATGGGAGGAGCTGCTGGTGTCTGCTAATGTAAGAGCATATTGAAAAAACTTTGTTTTTTTAATCTGTATTTGTTAGTCATAAGAGGTTTTTAGAAACGGTGATTTCATTTTGCACACAGCCCACTAAATAATATGCTTTTCTGATGAACTATTTTTGCATGGAGTTTTAGTAAAAAAACACTAAAAACTGCACACCAGAGTGACGAAAATACCAGGTATAGTATTTATTTTATAAATTTTAGCAGGGATATGTTTATTTTGTGCCAAAGCGTTCATCTCTGGTTTCCTTTAAAGGGGTACTATGGCGAAAAATTGAAAAATTTTAACTATGTGAAAACAAACAAATAAGAAGTACGTTTTTTCCAAAGTAAAATGAGCCATAAATTACTTTTCTCTTATATTGCTGTCACTTACAGTAGGCAGTAGAAATCTGACAGAAGCAACAGGTTTTGGACTAGTCCATCTCTTCATGGGGGGATTCTCAGGGATTTATTTATTTTCAAAAGCACTTAGTGAATGGCAGTTGCTCTTTCCAACTGCCAAAAAACTGTGTAGGGAGCAGGGAAGCTGGCCAGCATCATTTTTTAAATCCTTTTTAGGGAATATCTTTATAAAGAATAAAAGCCTTGCTGAGAATACGCTATGAAGAGATGGACTAGTCCAAAACCTGTCGCTTCTGTTAGATTTCTACTACCTGCTGTAAGTGACAGCAACATAGGAGAAAAGTAATTTATGGCTCATTTTTCTCTGGAAAAAACATACTTTTAATTTGTCTATGTGTGCACATATTTTACATTTTACAATTTTTCGCCATAGTGCCCCTTTAATGGGCACCTTTATGCAGAGATCTTATGATGATTACATTCAATAAAACATTTATACAGAGACAGTCAGGTTCATCATGCAGCTGTTTAAAACTTCAAAAACTGATGGCTGAACACGGCATTGCTGAACACAGCTAACTTCTTATTTACCTCTAAGTTAGCCAATAAATGGTATCATCCTGATTCAAAACTTCAGAGTTAGCAAGTAAACTGTTATAGATAGACCTCTAGTGGTAAGCATATATACTGCACCCTAGGCAATTAATTCATCTTTAACATCAAGGGGATAAGTGATAGGATCACGCTTATTACCCATTTTCACAGAACATGATTTATGCAGCAGTAAATACCTTGGGAAAGACCTCTCTATAATTATTTGTCATCCTTTTTTTCACAAAGACTAACGGCTTGTACTGTTACTTGGGTCTTACAATGCTGTAATATGAACTGGCTTTGTGGTTTTGGCATCTCTTTACTGCATTAAAAAAAAACTCAGCAAGGGAATTCTCACAGTTGTGTCCAATGATATTTTTATATTTTTGTACAATATTCAAACCACTAAGCCAGTTCCATAGCTGGGAAAACGTTCAACTATGACATATCCGAGATATGGAAGAGTCTCCCAGACTATCAGCGATTCAACTGGAATCCTGAATTGATAAGAAAATGTATATTTAGAAATAAAAATAATCTTTGTGAATGTTAAAGGGGACCTGAAGTAAGAGGGATATGGAGGCTGCCATATTTATTTCCTTTTAAAGGACCACTATCGTGAAAAAGTGTAAAATTGTAAGTAAATGTAATTTCCTGTCATTTACAGTAGGTAGTAGAAATCTGATAGAACTAACAAGGTTTTGGGCTAGTCCATCTCTTTATGGGGGATTCTCAGCATGGCCTTTAGTCTTTATAAAGACACTCCCTGAAAAGGATTTATACAAGGATGCTGGCCAGCTTCCGTGCTGCCTTCACACTTTTTTGGCAGTTAAACAGAGCAGCCGCCATTCCCTAAGTGCTTTTGAAAATAATGAAAATCCCGAGAACCCCCCATGAGAAGATGGGTTACTCCAAAATCTGTCGGTTCTGTCAGATTTTTATTACCTACTATAAGTGACAGCAACATAGGAGAAAAGTAATTTATGATTCATTGTATCCTGGAAGAAATATGAATGTGTTTACATGTATTTTCAATTTTACGATTCTCACGATAGTGGTCCTTTAAGCAATACCAGTTGCCGGGCTATCATGCTTGATCATTTGCCTCTAATACTTTTAGCCATAGACTCTGAACAAGCATGCAGCAAATTAGGTGTTTCTGACATTTTTGTCAAATCTGACAAGATTACCTACATGCTTATTTCAGGAGTGTGATTCAGACATTACTGCAGCCAAACAGACCAGAAGGGTTGCCAGGCAACTAGTATTGCTTAAAGAGAAATAAATATGGCAGCCTCCATATACCTCTCACTTCAGTTGTCCTTTAAGGACATAGTATTGCCTTTTGTGTTTTATTAGAACTCATGCAGGATTTGGTCTCAATGTTGAGAACTTTTCCAATCACATTTTCCAATCAAATCAGTCCTCTATATAAATGTATGATCACCTGAATAAGAATATGGTATGCACTGGTATGCAGACAATGGGTTCAGAACTCATTATGTGCATAGTCATTGTGAGTCAAAGATTCATAATGTGTTAGGCAGAGGATCAACATAATAACTACACAAACCACATTTTTAAAAGGACATAAGACATGTCAGTCTTGATATCCCTCTTATTTTATCTTTCCTTTCATTTAAAGGAACCCTGAACACACAATAAAAATGGAATCTGAACTTAACTGGGGTTTCCTCCAGCCTCCGTAGCCCACAAGGTCCCCCTGCCTCCTCTGGGTTCCCTCTGTTCTCCCAGTGGCGGCTCTGGGAGCGGGCAAATTGGTCGGGAATCGTGTGCAACTGCCATCTCCGTAAACATTCTCCGCAAGCGCAGTCCATTTTTTAGAGAACCGCACATGTGCAGAATGCTTACAGCGACATTTTCATCAATGCAGTGTGAACTGGGCCTAACCCCAGCATGGAGATGGAGCTGAAGGAGGCTCAGAACAACTCCAAGGCATACGATACAGGACATCGTCTCTACAGAGATGCAGGAAGAACAAGGTTCATTTGGATGGAGGTAACCAAACATTTTTATGAAGACACATGGGACAAAAGATCTAACAGAAAGAAAGTATATTTTCATTGTTATGCTTGTTTTTTACTCTAAACATATGTATGAGGAACTAAACACTAGAATGTGTAGTGATGAACACACTGACTGTATAAAGTACTCTGTGCTGCAGCCTGAGCTTGCATATATATAAATAGATTCATATATTTTGCTTGCTGGCTATGCATGATCCATGTTTGTAACTGTATGACATACACACTTAATACATACATATATATATATATATATATATATATATATATATTGTGTGTATATATATATATATATATATATATATATATATATATATATATACACACAGTGGGATGCGAAATTGTGGGCAACCTTGTTAATCGTCATGATTTTCCTGTAGAAATCGTTGGTTGTTTTAACCTCCTGAGTGTTACGCCGCTCAGGTTTTGTTACTTTTTGCCCGATTTTTAAATAAAAGTGGTAAATGGCTGTAAATCCTCTAGCTAGCACTAGGCTAGCTAGAAGAAGTCTCCGGCACCCTCCGATCCCCACCGCTCCCGTTTATACATTACCCAGCCTGGATCCAGCGATCGGCGCAGCCTCCCCGGACAGCTCCGGTCTTCACTATGGGGAGGATCGCAGATGACGTCATGACGTCGCCGATGTCATGACATCGTGCGCAAACCCGATCCTCCGCATAGAGAGACCGGAGCTGCGTCAGGAGGCTGTGCGATCGCTGGATCCAGGGGGGTAATGTATAAACGGGAGGATGGCGGGGGATTCAGGGGTGCCGGACACTCTTACTAGCTAGCCTAGTGCTAGCTAGAGGATTTACAGCCATTTGGCACATTTATTTATGGGGGACTCCTGGGGCCACAGAGCGGTATGCCCGACACAGTGTCGGGCATACCGCTAAGGAGGTTAAGAAGTGAAATTAAGTTTATTGCATTTACAGAAAGTGTGCAATAATTGTTTAAACAAAATTAGGCAGGTGCATACATTTGGGCACCACAAAAAACAAATGAAATCAATATTTAGTAGATCCTCATTTTGCAGAAATTACAGCCTCTAAACGCCTCCTGTAGGTCCAATGAGAGTCTGAATTCTGGTTGAAGGTATTTTGGACCATTCCTCTTTACAAAATATCTCTAGTTCATTCAGGTTTGATGGCTTCCAAGCATGGACAACTCTCTTTAACTCACACTATAGATTGACAATTATATTCAGGTCTGGAGACTGAGATGGCCATTCCAGAACGTTGTACTTGTTCCTCTGCATGAATACCTTAGTGAATTTTGAGCAGTGTTTAGGGTCGTTGTCTTGTTGAAAGATCCAGCCCCGGCGCAGCTTCAGCTTTGACACTGATACCTGGACATTAGTCTCCAGAATCTGCTGATACTGAGTGGAACACATGCGTCCCTCAACTTTGGCAAGATTCCCAGGCCCTGCACTGGCCGCACAGCATGATGGAACCACCACCGTATTTTACTGTAGGTAGCAGGTGCTTTTCTTGAAATGCTGTGTTGTTCTCCTCCATGCATAATGCTCTTGTTATGCCCAAATAAATCAATTTTAGTTTCAGCAGTCCACAGCACCTTATTCCAAAATGAAGCTGGGTTGTCCAAATGTGGTTTAGCATACCTCAAGCGGCTCTGTTTGTGCTGTGGGCAGAGAAAAGGCTTTCTCTGCATACAGCATCTCCTCGTGTAAAGTGCGCTGAATGGTTGAACGATGCACAGTGACTCCATCTGCAGCAAGATGATGTTGTAGGTCTTTCGTGCTGGTCTGTGGGTTGACTCTGACTGTTCTCACCATTCGTCACTTCTGTTTATCCAAGATTTTTCTTGGTCTGCGACTTCGAGCCTTAACTCGAACTGAGCCTGTAGTCTTCCATTTCTTCTATTTGTCTTCAGGTCATTTGAGAGTTGTTTTGAGGCCCAAATGTTGCTACTCTTCAGAGAAATTTCAAAAAGGAGGGAAACTTACAATTGACCCCCTTAAATACTCTTATAAATGGATTCACCTGTGTATGTAGGTCAGGGATCACTGAGCTTACCAAGCCAATTTGAGTTTCAATAATTAGTTCTAAAGGTTTTGGAATCAATAAAATGACAATGCCCAAATTTATGCACCTGCCTTATTTTATTTAAACAATTATTGTGCACTTTCTGTCAATGCAATAAACTTCATTTGACTTCCCAAATATCTCTGTGTGTGTCTCTGATATGATATATTTAACTGACATTTTTTATCGTAACAACGAACGATTTATACAGCAAAATCATGACAATTAACAATGTTGCCCAAACTTTCGCATCCCACTGCATATATATATATATATATATATATATATATATATATATATACTAGCTGATGGCCCGGGTATGTATTTGGCTGGTGTACCTTAACAGCACTGGCCCTTTATTTACCATTGCCAAACAGTTGCATGCTGGGGGTCTTTTTATCTATAATCTATTCCTGCTCTTCACTTTATTTCCCACTCCTAATGACATAAGACAGTGCACTTCCTAGTATAGACCTCAGTGGGAGTGTCTGAAGACTCTGGGAGGAGGGCAGGTAACAAATACACAATTAGCAAGAGGAGAAAAAAAATGAGTCAGGGAGGAAATTATGTCAGGAGGTCAAAAGTAATCAAGATGGAAACTGTTTAGAATAGGATTCTCTGCTTTTCCTTTATAAAATTCACAGGAATCACAAAGTGCAAGTGCAATCCATCTGTTATGTAAGTAGAACTAGTATTTATCTACTTATATATGTGTTTTTTATTTCTAGTTTAGCATGGGTGTCCCTTGTTCTTTAAAGTTAACTCCAAGGGACCTGACCAATCAGAATTGCTCATGAATTGTATATACAGGTGCATGGTCGGGACCTGGGGACCAAATTTACTATAAAATTCACCACGATACTGCGCTCACAGCTTCAGTATGTCCTTATTCCATATTTGCCGCTCAAAGGAAGAGAAAACATAAAGAACATAGCATAATACTGTTTGGACATATATCTCCTTCCCAAACACCAAGTGCTGCAAGCAGTGTCCTTGTGTATCTCCACACGCATGCAGGGTCTCACAGGTCCTCACCGTATAACGTGGCTGCCAAAACACAGACAGCTACACACGCCTTATACTATCACCAGGTGTCAAGTGCTCCTCCTGCTCTCCAAGTATCCCACACACCAATATATGTGGACTCTCACCTTCTCAGGTTGCCATCCACATTATAAGACAGCAAAAAAACGCCTGTTGTATCACATCAGCAGCCACCTCCCAGCAGATAGATCCATATCAATGCAGGTTATCCATATGACCTATCAGACTGAAGAGCCTCTCATAGCGTAAAAACATACTTTTATTTAAAAAATTAAAAAGAAGTGCACTCACATGTTCCAAAGTTTTACAAGCATAGTATAAAATCAATGTCCTTCACGCCAGAACTCTCCACGCCCGTAGCTCCGCCCTACGCGTTTCATGCATGCGCACTCATCAGGGGCTGGAGGCGTGTATCGAGCTGGCGTCTTAAATCACGTCCTTGTTGCTGTTCCTATCCAATTGGCATGTCTGCCCATCCCCAAAATGGCCGCTATCCAACTTCCGCCCTCACCCTACGTGTACGCACTAGCAGCAAAGGCCTTATCCTATCCCTCTCTGCCATGTCAGACTGGGCGGGGCTTTCAGCCGCCCGCAACGGCCAGCCCACAGCTCATACTACGGCAGATTCCGCCATTCAGACAGCGGACTCCGTCACAAGGATGACGGAACCCTGCCCTCAAACATCATCTCATGGCCTATAGGTTGTACGCCCACCAGCAAATCCACCTCACTGATTGGTCAAACCTCCCATGACTCCAAGCTAATTGGCTGGAGAGAACATCTATTTGCGCCACCACTTTCAATTCTTGTTGCGGCTAAGTGTGTAAAATTAACACTCCTCAAACCCCCGGTGAGTTTTCCATAGCATTAATCCACAATTACAATAGTATGTATACAACGCATATTTTAAAAGAATATTTTAAAAGAATATTGCACAATAGACTCCCCATGTTGTTTACAATGTGTCAGCACCATTCCAATCCAGATTACAATGCATCACATTGTCAGTGACACAGCCATCATAAACCCTACACTCACCAATTGCACTAACGAGCCAATTGGTGCATGTGTAAGGCAAAACCAACATTCGTGTGTGTCACAAGAGCCCTTAGTGGTCAGACCGCAATTGGCCTTCTAGACGGTGCCAGTGCACAGATCGTGCGAACTCTGGTCGCAGTCAATGCGCAGGAATCGTTAAGAATTAGCCGCAGACAAACCAGAAGGGAGCCTGTGAGATACGGGTAATTACAACTCACACACAATTCAGGGTATACTGCCACCACCATGGGTAGGGGCCCGTGGACCCGACTGCCTGACTGATCCTGCGAATAAAAACGGTTAAAACACGCTGTATTCTGTCTAGCCAAAAACAACCAATAGTAGCGTCTCTCCAGAGACTTGGGATCTGTTCTGTGTGTGCTGATAAGCAGGGTAGCGGACAGTGAATGACTTGGATAAAGTCGTTTATTCACGGCAATATAAATAATTAATATATACAGACAATTATTAAAATCAACAATTATTAAAACAGTAATAGCCAGTATAAAAAATAAAAGAAGGGAGAAAAAATACTTAGTTCCTGGAAAGATGTCCTTTTTGTGAGAAGAATCATAAAGTTCTTGGTTTCAATCAAAGTTCAGAGTTCAGACCAGGTGGATGCCAGCATATCCTCAAGCTGGCACAGATGAGTTCAAGATGTTTCAGGGTGGAGGACACTGAGTTTGGGTCCTCTGCCATTCTTATGCCCCTGATTCAGTATCAGGGAGTGAGGGCGGGGCTACACACCCCCTTAGAACATGAGATGAGTCCTCCCCTTGTCCTGGGGACCAGAAATCATACCTTAACCATATATGGGCTCTATCTCACAGAACCGTACAGGTCAGGGCAGATTTACTAATATTTTCAGGTCTGCCTCGATGTACCCAGCAGCCTGATACCAAACATGAGGGGTGGGACCCCTGTGGTATCATTAGGGCACTGTTGAACTGCCTAACTGGCAGTCTTTACCTCAGAATGTTCTGAAATGTTCTCAGAACCAACGCCAGACAGGGCCCTCCATGCTCTGTTAGTTTGGAGGGTCTGCCAGCCTGGCAACACAGAAAATATGACACATACAGCAGTCCATGGAATATGATCTACATCTGGGATTGATAGCAGGTCATTCCTAGGTGAGGTCCTTTTCAAGCTGGCAGCAGCAAGCCACATGTCGGCTTCCCTGCTGGGGGAAGGAGCCAGCGTGTCTGAGTTGTCCCACTCTAGATTGCTTCTGTCATGGTGCTTGTCACCTATACCTGATGGATGGGCCATCAGCACAGCTTGAAGCCAGGGACTCTCTGCAGCAGATTAGGCTCAGGCTCATTAGCATATCAAAAGAGCCATCCTGCAGTTAGGCTGATGCTATCTCTCTGCTGAGAAAAGACTCAGCTGCTCCTACACACTCAACCCAGATTCTATCGATTTGAAGCGCAATCGATGCAGAGAATCGAGTGCGATCGCTTTTTCTTCATGGGCGGTTACAGGATGCGCCTGCGGCCCCGCAACCGTCCGTGACAGTGTGCACCACCCATGCACCGATCCACTCCATCCCCATCATCCGTATCCTCAACACAGCATCCAACCACCCCCTTCCCAAAGAACACTATCCCCGACAAAAAGGCCGGCCCAGACACCATCAGAATCCTGGCAACATATCGGCAAAAAAGTTAGGTAGAACACATTCCCAGACGGGATGCATGCATGTCCCAAAAAGGGGGGCACGCATGCATCCCACCCCTAATCATTTGAAATAAAACAATTCAGATCGAACTCAACATTTAGCCCCCCAGGTTGCAATGTTTTTAATTCATATATCCAACGTGACTCCATCTTGGACAACGCTCTCACCTTATTACATCCCCGCCATTGAGCACGCAATCTATCTATCCCACAGAAACTCATCCCTACCGGGTCACATGTGGTTCTCAGCAAAGTGTTTGGACAAATTATGTCCAACGTTCCCTTTTTTAATGTTCCGTACGTGCTCCCCAATCCGTTCTTTTAACCTCTTGGTGGTTCTGCCAATGTATTGGGACCCACATGGGCACCAACACATATATACAACATGGCTCGTATTACAGGTTATGCAATCCCTCATTGTGTACCTTTTATTATTTACCTTTCCCACAAAAGCCCCTCCCCTCTCAGGCCGTGCCTCTCTGCAGCCAACAGAATCACGACATGGGAAAAAACCCCTGTTCCCCACCAGATCTCCCCTGTTGATGTTTGGCCCATCAATAAAGCTCGGAACCGAGATCTGCTGCAGGTTCTTGGCCTTCCTATATATAAATCGTAGTTGTGCCGGTATCTTTTTACCCAAAATCCTATCTGCTTTGAGCACGTTCCAATGTTTCTTAAACACTTTTTCAACCTCATTATATCTCCAGTTGTAGTCCAACATTACTGCATAATCATACATATTGTCCCTATTTTTCCTTATACCCCCTTGTGTAACCATGCAGCCCCTATCCTGCCTCTCAGTAGCATCCCGTATCTCCACAAGCGTTTCCCTATTATAACCCTTTTCTACATATCTCTCGATTAACATATCTGTTTGCTCCCTAAAGTCAGTCACCTCCGTGCAGTTACGTCGAATTCTGTACATTTGCCCTTTGGGTATATTTGTCAGCCATTTTTTATGATGGTAGCTAGAATATGGGATATACCCATTTCTGTCCGTTTTTTTTGAAATGTGTCCTCATCTGCAGTCTTTCCCCTTTTCTATATAGGTCCAGGAAGCAAATTCTGTTCAGATCGAATTCCGCAGTAAGTTTGATCCCTTTGTCATTACAATTAAGCCACTGGATATAATCTACCAGCTCTTTCTGGCCTCCCCTCCAAATAATACACAAGTCGTCAATGTAACGAAACCAGTGTTTCACTTGACTACTCCTAATGTCACATAAAACGCTTCTTTCCCATTTGTCTCTAAAAATATTCGCCAGGCTGGGAGCGAACTTCGCGTATCCTGTAATCTGTCGAAAGAAATTCCCGGCATACCAAAAATAATTGTGGCGCAACACGAAATCCAATAGCTCCAAAATAAACAGAATTAGCTCCCCCTTCAGTATCCCCTCATCCTCTAAACTCCTTTCCACTGCACGCATTCCCTGGTCATGTGGTATTATAGTGCTACATCAGCTGTCACCAGTACCAAATTTACTATAGCCAGGGGTTTATTATATCATAGATTCATATGTGTTCTGCTAGATGTACTGAATTTAGGTATCTTTTTAATGTTTATTAATGACGTAGAAGACTTATTTATTTATTTTATTATTTTATCATTAAGAATCTTAGCTCAAGCTGTTTGTCCAGTGAACAGATAGAATGCAGATTGTTGGCCTGGAAATATCCTGGTGTGTGTGGTGTCAGAGTTTAGATGTACAATGTTGAAAGATGTTGTAGCCAGAGATTAACTCATTGCAGAAGATGTTTGTATCGTGGTGGGCGTATGATATTAGAGATGCTGTTTCTGCCCTCTAGCTACCGTAATAAGTATTTGCAGCAAGTGTGGCAATTAAGCAAACCAAAATGCTTGATTATTCTATGATAATGGGCAATACAAAATAAAGTAAATTGCTTATGCAATTACAAACATCTTGGCTTACATTAGTAAACTGTAATGTTGCATTAATTATAATGGTAAACAGTGGAATTGAAATATTTTTGTATCTCCTTGATAACTCCTGTCTGTAATAGTAAATTAGTTTGAGAATGTTTTTATGTACCTATTAAGGTGGCCATACCTAATTTAATTTTTCGGTGGAATTCCTGGGCAGATTCGATTACTCTGATCTATCATTATGCAATAGTTGTCCAATTGGATAGTGAAATATTGTAATGGCATACTGGGATAATTACACCATGTATTGACACTTTTTGTAGCGCCGACTTTGTCTCCCAGACACAGAGGCCCATATGCAATTAACTTTTTCTCCTGAGTTTTCTCCTAGGTGTTATTTTCAAACTTATCAATAAAATGCCTTTTAAGCTACCAGAAAGCAAGAACATACACAAAATAATTCTGATAGTCCTTTTACTCCAACTTTTTGGTACTTTTTTAGTTGAAAAGTGCTGGAAACTTATTTTAAATTGAAGTTGAAAATTATCTCCTAGGAGAAAACTCAGGTGAAAATGTGAATTGCATATGGGCCAGAGGCCCATATGCAATTCAGTTTTTCACCTGAATTTTCTCCTAGGTGATATTTTGAAACTTGTCAATAAAATGCGTTTTAAACCACCAGCAAGGAAAAAAATACTCAAAATAATTTTGATAGTACCTGTTCTCCTACTTTTTGGTACTTTTTCCTTTGCAAATTGCTGAAAACGTATTCTGAATTGAAGATAAAAAATTATCTCCTAGGAGAAAAGTCAGGTGAAAAAGTGAATTGCATATGGCCCAGAGTACCATATTTTTCACCTATGTTTTCTCCTAGGTCAGTGATCTGCAAACTTGGCTCTCCAGCTGTTAAGGAACTACAAGTCCCACACTGCATTTGCCTTTATGAATCATGACTGAGGCTGTTAGACTCCTGCAATGCATTGTGGGACTTGTAGTTCCTTAACAGCTGGAGAGCCAAGTTTGCAGATCACTGTCCTAGGTGATAATTTTTCATCTGCTCTTTAAAATAATGTTTTCAGAATTTAACAATTGAAAAAGTACCAAAAGTAGTAGAAAAAGTACTATCAAAATATTTTTTTTTCTTGCTTGTTGGGAGTTTAAAAAGCATTTTATTAACAAGATGTGCAGATATCAACTTGGAGAAAACTTAGGTTAATTGCATATGGGCCAGAGTACCATATTTTTGCACCATAAGACGCACCTGGCCGTGCAGTAAGACACACCAGACCATAAGGTGCATCAATGTTTATAGGACAAAAACCAGGGGGAAAAATATGCTAATTCTGGTGCATCCATGGTGCAGAAGCGTCTTGTGGAGCTTCTACACCTGCTATGGGTGGACACACTTTGCAGGGCTGTGGTGGTTTCAAGGGCCTGAACACACTTTGCATGGATGAGGGTGCTTTATGTGCTTCAACAAATATTGCATAACTGGGAATGAAGGAAGAGCTTGGTTATGTATTTTAGTCCCAGACTGGTTTCATCTAGTCTAGATACAATGCAGGGGCACAGGGAACACTTATGGCAATTTTTAAGGTGTTTTTGTTTATATTTTGAGGCTCAGTGGACGTAGAGAAGTCTGGGCCTCTAGTAGGAGATGCGCCCAAGCGAGGTCCGGCGTGGTAGTCTGGTGGGAGATCATCTGGGCTACAGAATTCGCCCTGGGGAATATTTAGAGGACTGTAGCACGGGGTTTTGCAGTAGGGGTTCTGGATATGACTCCAGGTGGGCAAGCAGAGCATTAGAGTGGCTGGTTTCAGGCTTGCCGACTGTGTAAAGCTGCTCTTTGTACGGTTGATGCTATCAGCTGCTGCTTGAGCACTGATAAGAGAAGAAGGGTACTCCCTTTGTCACTAATTCTATTTGTGGGTTGAGAAGCAAATCCTGGCACAAGGATGGCAGACAAGACACACAACACTTAGGGCATGCTCCACAGTTGACCAGGATCATTAGGAAGCCTTTTCCTTACTGTTTTACATACCCTGGTCAAACCCTAAAGGGAACGCCCTTAGCCAGTACGCTATCCAGTTAGGGCTCAGGGTTAACCAAGTAGACTGGAGCTACAGAAAATGCTGCCGCTAGGACACACCCTGCACATTTGGACAATAAGATGCAGTGACATCCCCCCACCACCACAACTTTTTAGGGAGAAAAAGAACGTCTAATGGTCCAAAAAATATGTTAGATCTCTGTCCCAGACCTTTATTTCCTCTCCCTACAGGTATAATAAAGTTGGTAATACACTGTTTAATTATGATATTTACATAAAAAAATATATAAATCCTTTACTGATATTAAATGGATGGTCATGACAAAAACATTTTAATCTAACTGACATTTGATTACAAACTTTTTAATTAATCTCATTTAATATTTGTATTACAATTGACTTATCTTTAAAGCTTACAATGAGACAAAGGATGAGAGGTAACAATATCAGTGTAAAGGCGCTCAGCGGATCGTTCAGGAACAGCCTTATCAGTCTGCCGACAGCGCGTACACATGTGCTACTGTTGCCTGAACTTCCGCCCAGCGGGAGGGTCTGACGGACCAGTCGTTTGTGGCGGTATGGCGTGCGTACGTGCCTTTGGGCAGACAATTCATTATCTTCTATGTCTTGTAAAGACTGGTGGTGGAATTTAAAGAAAATAGTATGACATTGTAGAAAACGAGGCTGTACTTTGTAGGAAGCTCAAGTCATACCACTAAGCACCCCTCAACAGCATATACAGGGGATATGTCTCCCCCCTTCTTCTTAGAAAAGATTTTTCTTAGAAAAGATTGGGCCATCCCAGTAGAGATGGCCCAATCTTTTCGCCGGCGGATTTCTGCTGTTCGCGTTCTCGGGGGAACATCATCATGGAGCCAAACTTTGACCACTTACCTCCCAGTCTGTAGCACATGGCAGCCAATCAGCTAGCACCCCCCTCCTGGACCCTCCACCCCCCTATTGCAAAGCAGAAAAGCAGTTCTGGTGGCCATATTGGTTGGATTCATTCTCTGCTGGCTATTGTGAGTGAGAGCAGGGTAAGACTTGCTGCAGATAGGTAGGTAAAGAAAGCATTAGGTAGGCCTGTGTTGTTGTTCCTCACTGACTACTTGCTGAAAGCACCCCAAATAGCCCATTTGAGGGCTAGTACATTGGTCTCCTGTTTTTTATTTTGTGTGTGACACTCCACAGCCCACTGACAGCCATAGCTGTGCACACTACTGCTATTGTAGTCACATTAAGTTGCAGGCACAGTACCACTCCAGTGCATTATTTGTAGGAATGTACTGTGATTTCTGCCCTTTAGGGATTAATACCTGACTTTGCGTCAACTCCGTAATTTTTGGTGGGACTTTTGCCATGGATCCCCCTCCGGCATGCCACAGTCCAGGTGTTAGACCCCTTTAAACAACTTTTCCATCACTTTTGTGGCCAGAAACAGTCCCTGCAGGTTTTAAAATTCGCCTGCCCATTGAAGTCTATGGCGGGTCACAGAATTTGCATGTTTGCGAACATTTGCGGAAGTTCGCGTGCGCTGACCCAAAATTTGATGTTTGTGACATCTCTATCCAGCAGCAGACCATTTATTGTTAGACCATCCCGGGCCTGGCACAGTATACTTTTTTCTACCATTTTGCACCCTATGCTGTACATACAAATGCTGTTATACTGGCCAAAAAATTATGCACTTTCTTCCAGTTAGATTGTATTTATTCTATATATTGTACTTTATGTATTGTGGTTGTTTACTATTCTGAATTTTGCACAGTAGCACTTTTTTTGAATATATCTTTGCACTAGATCTACTGATTTATCATATCTATATATTGCACTTTTTGAAACCAGGTTCAGCATCCACGGGGCTCCACTGTGAACCCACTGAAATGCATTGCAGCCTTATTTATCAGATATGGAGGGAGATTAAGTCTCTTGTTTTCCAGTGGTTTTAACTGACTATTTCATTGATTCATTAAATAAAATATTGTCATATGCTTTCTGAACAACAGATGGTGCTGTTGAGCCATTTCTTTCTCTCCTTTATAATGTAAAAAAATGATACAAATAAGTGAGGGCCACTTAGCCACTGTTCTACCCCATGGCAATGTAGTTAATGCACATACTAATACATTATCTATTTATCTGGAATTTGGGGAGAAAGGGCCTTCATCTTATGTCTGTCACTTCTATTCCTAGTGAAGGACAGCTGTTTTTTACACAAGACTACAAAAGAACAGGGTCCATATGCAATTCACTTTTTCACCTGAGTGCATTTTAAACCAACAGCAAGCAAAATAATACTCAAAATAATAATTGATCGTACCTTTTCACCTACTTTTTGGTACGTTTTAAATTGCAAAGAGCTGAAATGTTATGACGGGCCACTCTGTACTGTGCGAGCACATTCTCCCGCATGAGCAGCACGGAGCCGCCCATCTTCAGGTGCACTCAGGCTCCCGAAGACTGCCGAAGCCTCCTGTGGCAGGGAATGTGAATGAAGGAGCCAACGCTGGAACGAGACGACCATGAGAGAAACAGGAATGCTCTATAGGACCCAGAGCTTTACCTCTCCTTAGGTATCTTTTTTTTTCAAAGGCTTCAGACTCACTTTAAAGAGGATCTGTAACGTCAAAAAATCCCCTGGATGGTACTCACCTCGGGTGGGGGAAACCTCCGGATCCTAATGAGGCTTCCCACACGTCCTCTGTCCCACGGGGGTCTCGCTGCAGCCCTCTGTGAAAGATGACGTCAATATTTACCTTCCTGGCTCCTGCGCAGGCGCTCTAACGGCTGTCGGCTCCGAAGTAGGCGGAAATACCCGATCGCCGTCGGGTCTGCTCTACTGCGCAGGCGCAAGTTTCCGGCGCCTGCGCAGTAGAGCAGACCCGACGGCGATCGGGTATTTCCGTGTAGTGCGGAGCCGAAAGCAGCCACAGCGCCCCCGCTGGAGCCAGCAAAGGTAAATATTGAACTGACAGTCGGGTCTGTCGCCGGCTGTTCGGAGGGCTGCAGCGAGACCCCCGTGGGACAGAGGACGGCGTAAGAAGCCTCATTAGGATCCGGAGGCTTCCCCCACCCGCGGTGAGTACCCCCCAGGGGATCTTTTTGACGTTACAGAGTCTCTTTAAGCTATGGGATTAAAGTTTATAGTCAAAAACATTTTTCAGTAGAAAAATGCCCTTATCTACACAGATCTGTATGTGGTGAAGCCAGTTGCGTATTAATCATGGAGATAATCAGAAGACGTAACAATAAAAGTTGTTTAGGTAATACCTTTAACTGCACAAGATTTCAATGAAAGCATTCAAAACGTTACGTTTCTTCTTCAGGCATGTTTCAGAACTGGATCAGAACCAGAACTCTGGATCAGTCTGATCCAGTTCTGAAACATGCCTGAAGCAGAAACTTAAAGGGGTTCTGTGGGGTGAAAATAAAAACTGTCACTTATGGGCAGCACGGTGGCGTAGTGGTTAGCTCTCTCGCCTTGCAGCGCTGGGTCCCTGGTTCGAATCCCAGCCAGGGCACTATCTGCAAAGAGTTTGTATGTTCTCTCTGTGTCTGCGTGGGTTTCCTCCGGGCACTCCCGTTTCCTCCCACACTCCAAAAAACATACGGATAAGTTAATTGGCTCCCCCTAAAATTGGCCCTAGACTACAGTACTTACACTACATAATATAGACATATGGGAATGGTAGGGATTAGATTGTGAGCTCCTTTGAGGGACAGTTAGTGACAAGACAATATATATACTCTGTACAGCGCTGCGTAATATGTCGGCGCTATATAAATACTAAATAATAATAATACCTGGAGCTTCTACCGGCCCCCTGCAGCTATTAAGTCCCACACCGTCACTGAAGCGACCGCCGTAGCCAATTATTCGTCTAACTACACGAATAGCACTGTGGCTGCACGTCCTCGCTCCTGCGGGCGTCATCGGGAGCTAACTGTGCAGGTGCAGTACAAGAAAACTTTGTACTGCACCTGAGCAGTAAGCCCCCGATGACGCATGCGGGAGCCAGGACGTGCAGCTACAGTGCTATTCGTCTAGTTAGACGAATAATTAGCAGGTCACTGGTGGCAATTGGTCAGATACTTCAGTGACGGCGTGGGACTTAATAGCTGCATGGGGACGGTAGAAGCCCCAGGACACTTTTTGTTTTGTTTTTTACACCCCACAGAACCCCTTTCAAAGTTTCGAAAGCTTGCACAGAAATCTTGTACCGTTAGTCATTAAAGGTACCACCTAAACAACTTTTACTGTTATGTCTACAGATCTGTAGATCAGTCCTGAAATAGGGCCAAGTGATGAAGAAAGAAGGACAGAAGGATTTGGTTCTCAAAGAAGGACTGTCCCTCTAAAAAAGGGACCGTTGGGAAATATGCAATTAAGAGTCCCATTAAGAAGGCAAAATGATATATGGATTAGATGAGTAGTCCATTATGCACCCGGAATATCATGAGGACAGGCATCAGAAAAAACGAACATAAAAACCACAGGCTGTTACTCCAAGTTCCCTGTGTGACATGAAGCCCTCCCTGCTCTCATTCCTCCACTGTCACAGCAGCACACACAGGACCACACACACTGCAGCAGGCTACTATCACATGGGCGGCGATCACGTGGCTCTGGTGAAGTCACTCAGGTCCTTTACCCCGCTCGGATTCTGCATCTACAGTAGTGTGCTGGTGCTGCTGCTCTGCCTCCTGCAAGATGGCTTCGGCTGTCAGTGAACGCAGCGCTGTGACAAGCACGCAGCTAGGAATAAGAAAACATGGCTGCCGTGTCCTGGTGGGCCTGACAGAGTGGAAGAGCAGAGCCTGAGCGCTGCGGAGAAGGAGGAGGGCTAGGTGCGTGCTGCAGCCTCCTGTGTCACACTGTCAGTGTGCTGCTGGGTGGGGGGAGGAGGAGGGGACACGGGCACACGTACACGCTGTGTCTTGTTTATCATATGCAGACACACACTCACTCTGTCACTCTCTTCTGTCTTCTCTCAGTTTTTCTTATATTAGTGATTGATGTATGGTATGATAACTAATGACTGGACATAGGGCACATTTAATTTTTGTTACTCTATATTGTTCTAAACATAGCTGAAATCAGGAATCTTAGATGCTTTAGATGTGTTGTAAGCTGTCATTGAGGAAGCATCCATGCAAGAAGAGTGCTGAGGAAAAAAGAGCACCTGATGAAGCCGAAACAAGGTTTTTTGGCTTCACTAGCTATATGTTTCCCTATTCTCACGTTGATCCCTTTCTCTACAGATGCCTAACCTTAACCACCCACTCCCCACGGTAAACTTTAACCACCCACTCCCCCAAATGCTAACCTTAACCACCCACTTCCCAACTGCTAACCTTAAACACCCACTTCCTCATGACTAACTTGAACCACCTGCCTGGGAACGCGGTCGCAAGGGCGCCCAAGCGGCCATACTGCGCATGCCCACTGTAGTCTGTGCGATTTGGAGGGTGCAAAGAATGGGAGAATAGAGGGTTATTTATGTCGGGGCACGGGAGGTCCCTGCACAATTCTCTCTACACACACACAGTAGGCAACCTTTTTTTTAAATGTGTTTAGCACTAAGGTATCCGTTAACCACTTAATGCAAGCCCATTGGCAGCAGAAAGTGGCCACACATGTGTTCATCTGTACATCCCCCCACATTACCCTCGGGCGTATTCCAATCCTCGCTCCGTACAAAATTGTTTTAAAACGTCCTTTTTTTGCATGGTTTATGGGCAAAGTATTTTGGGGTGGCTGGTCCCTTACCATTCTGACATCTGTAGCACCTCTGAGAAGTATTCTTCCTCACCATTGATCAGTGTCTTACCAAGTCTTGGAGCACACGGGAGCACTCATTATAGCAGGCGAGGGAGCAGCCCAGATCTGCATCCTCGTCTCCTCTCTCAACATATCTTTCTGGCCAGGGCTGGAGATTCTCTTGTATTAAACACGCTCTCTGCAGCCAGAATCAGGGGACACTTCTTTCAACACCCCTTAATCGGGAACAGTGTGTCCCGCCAACTAAGCATAGTATTAGAACTGGAAAGATAATGCAGATAATAGTATCCTGTCTTGACAATGACTTGAAAGCCTATAAGGCTCGTACTCGCATGCAACTTTTCCGCTCAACTATTGTCCAAAGTTGGTCTGTTGGACCATAGTTGGGCATGTGGATGTGTGACAAACGACTAGACAAACAGCTGATAACAGGCGGTTTGCCCGATCCAACAGGCGGTTTGACTCACACAACTGTTGGCTGATATTATGTAGTTGGCCGTGTGTGTTCAAATCATTTGAACAACTTTTACTTGTTTTTCAAACGGCCATATCGTACAGTCCGTCGTTCGCTTGCATGCCCAGTATGCAAATGAGTTAGTCGTTCAGTTGGTTGATGCGCGAAAAATACAAGTCATGCAGTCATTTGACCGTGTAGTCAATCATGTTGTCGGGTTGGCTGTGCGGAAAGGTTGCACGTGTGTACAAGCCTATAGAGAAAGAAAGTCTGTCTACACTCAAGTCATGGTTAAAAGTGGGTCTCTGTCTGAGTCACCCTCCCAAAAAAAAAAAAGATTTTTGGCAATGGCTACTGGTCACATAAACTATTTAGTTAATACTGGACTACTCTTAGAAAGGTAGAAGGCTGCCCAGGTTTATAAAACTTAATACATAAAACAATGTGTGTCTAAGCGCTTACCACCCGGGGGGAAATTTTGAGTAGCCTGATTTGCCCATTACAACTTGCGTAAGTGCTCAGAGACTTGCAAGACATTTCATATTCAGATAACACTTGGAGAACCTTATGGCTCTCATCTTGTGGCTAGTGGAGACGCTTATTAAGGAGATGTGCATAAAAAAGGGGTGCAAGGTAAAATGGCTGCCCGTTTTTGTTAGTAAATTTATTGTTAATATCTACCGATATTCTTCATTTTAAAGTGTGAATTATTGTAATAAAATATCAGTATATATTAACAATATTTTACTACAACTTAACCTAACACTACTCTCACACAGAACTCCCCCTTCCTGATGCCTAACTCTAAACCCCCCTAAATATAAAATATTAAAAATGTCAAAAAAAATACTGTATAACGTTCTACTTTTCAAAACAATACAACATTTCTAAAACTTATAACGTAATTTTGATAACGATAATTATCGTGCACCCAAGTTTCTGCTTTGGGTGCCTAATAGTCAATAAGGGGCGTCCAAATTGCCCAAATTTCCTGCTTCCCTAAGGACACTACATACTAGTATAACAATATACTGTGTAAAGTGCCGCGGAAGATGTTAGCTCTGCATAAATACACATTGATAATACAAGGCTCTAGCACAGGGGTGTCAAACTCAAATACAAAGTGGGCCGAAATTGTTCACTGGCTCATTGGTCATATCTAGTGCATACTCAGATCTGCACATGACCTTCTTTCGGCTCTGTGAAGCTGGCCCCCCTACAATTAGCACAAATAACAATTCCATCATGTTTGGTTAGTGCTACGTTTGTGCCAATTTGTGCTGCAAAACTTAAGATTTGTGCTGCTTTTGTTTTGAAGATAATAGCACTTATTTTCTCCAAAACTATAACATGACCCAGCCCTCGTACAACAATGGGCGTGAAACATGTATGGGTGAATAGTGCTGTGTGTGCGCGCTCATTTGTGCTGTAAAAATCATCTTTCTATCTTTTATAGTTTTTGAGGTATACATGTTTATATAAAGGTCAAAGGTTCACAAAAACTATAAAAGATAGAGGATTTTTGCAGCACAAGTAAGCACATGCACAGCACTACCCTCCCATACCAGTTTCATGTCTGTAGGTTCTTGTACGGGGGCTGTTTGATGTTATTGCTTTGGACAACATACCGGTAAGTGGTTTTAGCTTCAAAACGAAAGCAGCACAAATCTTATTTTTTTGCAGCACAAATGTAGCACTAACCAAAGTTGTACCAACTCTGTATTTTGGATATTGGTGTATACCATTGTCTGTATTATTTTGTACCCCATGTTTGTTTCTTACTCTGTACAGCCCCACGGAATATGTTGGCATCTTATAAATCAATAGCAATAATACTACACAGAGCTAGGGAAATGTACCTGCATTTGGAATGTAAGGTTATCAAATCATTCCATTCCTTTTTTAATTTCCATTGTGTAACTCCAGGTAGCTGCTTATACCATTAGGGTTAAATAGGAGCTGTCAGCCATACTATCTCAGAAAAAAAACATATATAAGTAGATGAATACTTTTCTACTTATACAACATGTATTGCACTGTCCACATTTTGATTTTAGTGACTTTTCTACAGTAAAAAAAAGAGAAAATCCTTCGTATCATTTACCATCTTAACGGTGGCTATTTTGAAGCCAATCCTGATGTAATTTCCTCCCTTACTATCCTGTGCCTGATTTGCCTTCCCTTCACTATAGAAAGTGCATTGTCTCAGCATAAGAAATACTGGCCAATCAGAGAGGAACAGAGATGTGGGAGGGGAGTACCAAATTTTGTGTGTACCAAATAAGAGTCAGGTAAACCGGGGAATGATCATTTATCAACAAGAAAAGTAATAGAGATTTTAACTTTTGGATTGCCTGGTTAGCATCCTTATTACTTTTTTTTCTAGATAAAAATACAGAATTGATTTTTTATTTTATGCCCGACAGTTACTCTTAAAAGATCCTTATGAAGAGCCATTGAAGACCTCTTGGTCCATATGAAACTTACTTTTCCTTCCGAATTTTCTCGTGATACTTTCAAACTTGTCAATAGAGTGCCTTTTAAAACACCACAAAGCAAGAAAACATTTAAAATAGTATTGATAGTACTTTACCACCTGCTTTTTTGGGTACTATTTCAATTGCAAAGTCCTGAAAAGTTATTCCAAATAGAAGATGAAAAATTATCTCCTGGAGTAAACTCAGGAGAAAGTTAATAGCACTATTAAAAAGGGATTTTGTATTTTCATGTTTTAAATGATGGTCACAGTAAGTTGAATTGGCTTTTAGGTGACCTGTAAATGGTGCTGATGATGTCTTTGAAAACCATTTCTGAAAATGCTAACCTGTTTCCCCTCTTTGGACAGATATTGTCTTACACGGGATTAATCCTTGTCGTTACCAAGTGCAGATTGTGAGATGAAGTGTGTAGCCTCAAAAGATTCGCCCAGCCCATTACCAAGGTATGCTACCATAGATGTTTTATTTTCCTTTACAGCTTCCATTCAGTGTGTGTACGGCTGGATTCACATTGCCATGGAAACCATTCCACTTATCAGAGCATAATGGAATCTTTAGACATGAGAATGGATCCTATGCAATGCAATGAGATCCATTCTTATTAGTCTGTTCCGAACAGATCTGTTTGTTCAGTACCAATGAGCGGAACGGAAGGCTGTGTGGTGCATGATAATTCCAGATACGAATCGCTGATGCAGCAGATGCCTACGGGATCAGTGGAAGCCTATGAGAACGGACAAGGTTCTTCTTACTGGACTGGTCACCACATATGTATGTTTCATCAATCCGTTCCACTGTAGGGGGCAAGTGCTGGTATACAGAGAGGACCCCTGGCAGAAGCATGGGGCTTTCCATTGGATTGCAACAGCCCAATGAGAATCCTCTCTCTCCAGGGAAGGTTTTCATTGGTGGACCAATACCAATTCTCCCTGGTGGAGGATGGATTCCCATTGGTCTGTTGCAAGCCAATGGGGAGCCCCATAATGCTTCTGCCGGAGCTCCCATTTGTATACTGCCACTTCTTCCCTGCAGTGGACCCGAGTGTCTGTGGCCAAAGGCCGGTGAAACCGAATGTGACAACACCCAGTAGCGGCATCGGCTGCACAATGGTGCATATGTGAATGAGGTAAGGGACACTGCAACAGACCTTAGCTTATCCTGAGCAGATACACACTATTGTGCATCCGGTGCAGTGTGAACCCAGCCTTAGTATTTGGAAAACATTTTGGTTGTACGCATGTAAAAATACTAGTTTGGGGTATCTAAATGGCTGAATTTGTAGATATTGAAGTTTGCTCTGGCTCCAGACAGTGACATTTGGCTTCTAGTTTAGTTGATCGGCATCATCTTGAAATTCGTTTTTGGTCAAGGTTACCACTAGAGCCAAAATTGGACAGTTTTTTGCAGTGGAGACCAATAGATAAGCGAACATGTGAATGGATCCTGTGTTATCTAGAGTGTTCATTCGGACATATCCATTTAGAAGCTATGTGTTGTCTCTTGTGGTAGCACACTGCTAAGTTCCATCCTGCATGACTTTACCGGACACCACGTGGAAAATGGGCATGTCATGGATAATAATGGTATCACTTGCTGTACAGTACAGTGGACCCCAACGGATATCCAGACTGTAGTGGAGGGACACAGCAACAGTACATGGGCTTCGCTGTGACTGTCCACATTGACAGTCCAATGTAGAATGGACCTGGCCTCCACCTTCAGTCTAGAGAACCCATAAAACCTGTCTAGCATATCATAGATTATCCAAGGAAATTACAGGTTGTGTGGGGTAAACCAGAGTATCGGCTACGTAAACTGATTCATTGGGTCTCCTATGGTGTATTTGTGTATATTAGGCTTATACTAATGTTTCTCAATACAGATTTGCTTAAAAACTCTGGTTTCGGCTCAAGTGTTTCTAATGCATATTGTGTGGATAATGCATATTTGTAAGTTTTAAATATTGCATATAAACCTCATCTGCATTATTAAGTATTATTACCCCGCTGGATAGTCTTTCAAAGTTGGCTTTCTATGTCAGTGTCCGATACTGCTTGAATAAGAGAAATTTATGAGCCATTATATCTTAGTGGGTTTAGCCCATGTTGCTTTACTGAAATGGACCCGAAAAGGGCACTGTTTGCTAATGTGGTAGTAAGGCAGTACAGTTTACAGTCTTACTACTTCAGAAGCATTGGCTGTTGTTACATGGAACTCTGTTTAACTCTGATGAGTCCCCATTGAATCGGCATCCGATTGTTACCAAACTTTTCTCCCTCCAATGAGATCAGTGCCCGGCCTCAGTATTTATACATCACCAGGAGGGCAGAAGAGGTTTGACTGAAGGCATCGCAGGAGCAGTAGAGGAAGTGACTGGGCTTCCCAACCAGGAAACCAAGCCAAGTTCCTGGGATTCACCAACAGGGATAACGAAACTGAGTTTTGCCTCCTGCAAAACTGCACCTGTCCTATTAGTGGCCACGGTAGAGAGTATTAATGTGGCTATGTTGCCTTCTCTCGCCACTGCAGTGCACACTGCTCTCCATCTTCTTAACACTCCCTGCTTTTCCAGCTGGAAGTCGGGAGGGAGGATGGAGAGCAGCATGCAGGAATCCAAGTAAGCAACATAGGGTGTTAACCCTTTCTGCCCTGGCTCGCAGCCTAACAGGCTGGTTCAGTTTTGCAGAAAGCAAAACAAATGCTTCAGACCCTTATGCTGTTACATCATGTTTGAAAAAAAGTAGGGTGGTGTTTTAGGTGTATTGGTAACTTGTAGTATCCTCCTACAGCACAATGGAGGCCCCCAGTCCACAGTACACAAAGTCCCTTCTGTACTGGAAGAAGAGGGTGCGCCTGGAGTACATGCGGCTGTTGCAGGTGAAGAGAATGCAAGCTAACACTGCAGCTGGGGTGAGTAGATCTACTCAGAGGTTGTACAGAAATAAAAACTGGTGAGCTGCAGCCTCTCCTCAATCATTCCAGCATTGCTAAATAGTTTTGAATTGATGTCCATAAAGCCCAGCTGAAGAAGGTAATAGTAGCAGTAAAGATGTTGCCATGTTAAATTACCCTAAAACCCTATTGTACACTAGAAACTATGGGATTGATTCATAACAGCAGTGCAACCTAAATTCAGCAGCACGGTTCTGCAGCATAGTATGCCTTCCTTAGTTACGCACGCTAACATTAGCAATGCGCGTCCCTTTAAATGCCGTCCGCTGCTGTGAAGTATCACGGCCGCGATACTTCACTAGCGTGGCCGCTACTATGTTAATTAACATAGTTACTATGTAGTAACTATGTTAACCACTTTACCTCCAAGGGTTTTTAAAAATAATGAAAATGTATTTCATTTTTCTATGGTAAGGTGAATAATCGGGTATTTGGATGTGGTTTTACTTTTTGGCCACAAGATGGAGATACAGAATTGTGTGTTCTAAAAATAGAAACAGAGCCAAGTGTTTATTATTTGTTTAGATTTATGTATAACAGGTGTTTGTAAACAAGGATGTAGAAAAGCGTAGCAAGGGAGGCAAAGTGGTTTTTAATAAACATAGTAGCAGCACAGCAGCACTTGGCATTGTCTCTTATGTTTCTATACATATGCCCTGTATTCATGTGCCAAGCCCAATTCCGGGCACGACCCAGTCGTGCTTGGCGAAATAAATCAGATTCTGATTCTGATTAAAGAAACGTGCGTTGCTAATGTAAGCAGTTTGCGTAACTAAGGAAGGCACGCTACGCTGCAGGGCCGCGCGTAGCTTGCCCCCCTGAATTTGGGTCACGCTGCTGTCATGGAGCTCATGCTGCTATAGCAGCACAGCTTCATGAATCAAGCCCTATGTGTCTTAATGTAGGTATGGGCTGTTTTAGTTCACTGGAAGTAGTTGTGAGTAATATGACCTCAGCTCTGCTAACAGTAAATAACAGCATCAATCCTGAAGGAGGCCCTTTCTCAACCAGTGCCCAATGTCACAGTAGTGAGTTGCAGCTCTCAGACCCTAACTGGATACAGTATTTCTCATGGAAAGTCCATAAATATTGGAATGCATGCACTATATAAAATGGACTGAGCCTCTGAACAGCGGTAATGCCAGGAAATTATGTGTACCCAGAATACCTCCATCTGTGCAAATTTTCTAATATTCTGTTTTATAAAGTGGACTTAAGTCTTTTAGTGGGTCTTAACTGGGTTTTGCTAAAACATTTAGCTCAGCAGCATTTTTTCTGCTCCTTCGTGGATGTGCCAAGGGCCATATCACCATTCTTGAGGGTGTTAGGGGGCAGAACTAGCAAAATTAAACACAATTTTGCTAATTGCCTTTAGGTACATTATAGGCCTGAACGATAAATCGTTTCAGGATCGAAATCGCGATCACGGAAACGGCGATTCCGTGATCGTCATGGTGGCGATTTTAATCCCCCTCTGTGGGAAGTATGTCAGTCCCCTCTCCTGCTGTGCGCAGCTCGCCGCACCGTCCAGCGGCGGCTCAGCGGGTGTTATTCGCGGCGATGGAGGCGGCTCACTCTCTCCCCCTGTGCACAGCAGCCTATCAGCGGAGCGGGCAGCAGACAGCAGACTCCGCCCGCAGGCTCTCAATTGGCTCACTCCTCCCAGCTCCTTCATGTCATTGGCTGGGAGGATAGCAGACTCCGCCCACATGCTCTCAATCTCGTGCGGCTCACTCCTCCTGCCATCAATTCAGGTTTACATCTTGTGCTATGGCTGTGGCTGGTGTAAGTAGATTTCTAACATCAATTCAGGTTTACATCTTGTGCTATTGCCATGGCTTTGGCTGGTGTAAGTAGATGTCAAACGGAAGGCTGAAAGCAGTACAAGCAGTATTCGTGTGTCAAGATTTTATGATCATTGGCTATAATTTTAGTTTTACTTGTCATTTGAAAAAACGTCAGTGCATGTTTGCAATTGTTACTGTGCACATTGTGAATTTAGCGATAAAGCTTGATTTGAAAAAAATCGTGAATAAAATCGAAATCGCAATTTCTGACAGAAATCGTGCGATTCAATCTTTACCTAAAATCGTTCAGGCCTAGTACATTATGCCTGTGACATTTTGACAAAACATTTCCACAGGAAATAACCCATATACTGTGTGCAGTTAGCATGTCCCTTTCAATATGCAGGCATAGTGCTACTGGCACAGTGGCAGTTGCTAATCCTTTTTTTCTCAACTTTTTTTTTTTTTCTTTTTTTGCACCTCAACCTTTTTATCCTGGAGGAGCCCTGCAAATCATTTTTGGATCTCAAGGAACCCTTGCATGTATTTTGTAGGAGGTGTTGACTTTTTTTTTTCACTATGACTATATACAGTGCCCCTTATTATACAGTCTCCTTATTCTAGTGCATTTTATTAATGTGCTCATTATTATTATGACCCCTGATTTAGTGCTTTTTCAGTATCCCCTATTTTAGTGTGCTCTACCATACTTCCCCCACGATAGGGGAAAATGCCAAGGAACCCCTGCAGAGTACTCAAGAGACCCTGGGATTCCAGGGAACCCTGATTGAAAAAGCCTGTGCTAATCAGTGGCTGTTACTGCTGCTGGCATAGTGGCAGCTGCTAATCAGTGGCTGCTACTGTACAGTGGTGGCTGACCTACAGGCAAGCAAAGGGGATGGCAGCGTGGCGATACAAGGTGGCACCTTAGCTACGGCCTGCGGGCTGCAGAGAGCTTCAGGGGCCACCAGAGAATGTGTGGTGAGCCAGATTTAATCCCCGGAATGGACTTTGGACATGTCTGCTGTATAATATTTGAGCAGTCAATAAATTGAGTGTGGCCAGGAATTGAAGAATGTGGAGAAAAATGTCTACCACAGAGGACAGATGAAGGAGGAAAGGGTTAGTCCAGCTTATATCTGCTATGTGCCGTTCTGAAAGAACCATGATACATTTCTTCAGAATTTTGACTTTTGTTTCTGAAACCCCTCATAGACCTTCATGGACCTTGCAGTGCTAAACCCCCCCCCCCCCCCCCCCCCCCCAATGTGTTAAATATTACTTTAATGACAATATGATGACAATCAGGGCTGTGGAGTCAGTACAAAAATCATCCGACTCCTCAGTTTATGAAACCACCGACTCCAACTCCGACTCCAGGTACCCAAAATGGCTGGGACTCCAACTCCTCAACTTCGACTTCTTAGTCTAATACTTACCAGGACTTTGGATTTGGTGCAATAATCATCCGACTCCCGACTCTGACTCCTCAGTTTATAAAACCTCCGACTCCAGGTACCCAAAATTTCCCCGATGACTCGACTCCGACTCCACAGCCCTGATGACAATATGAAAGGACATCTTATTTATTTAGGACATATTTGATGATGTAATGTTTATATGTTCATGATAGACCAAGCTATTAACTTTGCAGGCTCTGTATGTGGAGAATTTGGCAAAGGCACAAGAGCGGATAAGCGTCTTAAATGAAGACTGGAAGAAACTCAGAGTGCAGCAGATTCGGATGATGAACTCTTCAAGTGGGCCTCCTTTCCTGAAAAAGGTAAATGTGAACCCTCTGTCTAAATGTCTGATGAAGTTATCACTGACATCATGGTGAGTCCGCAGTAATAGCAGTGACATTTAAAGATGAAGTCCAGAAATAGTTTCAGGCACCAAAACCACCATCATACTTGCCTTACCTCTGGGGATCGCTCCCATTGAGGGGACAATGCAGCTCTTCTAGCCTGGTTTCCATATAGCAAAAGGAGGGTTGAAGGACAAACCCCTCCTGTGTCAGAGGCAGAGGCTGGGTAAGTGTGTTGAAGTAAAGACCTGCCTCTGGAACCTCAACCGGAAGCATGAGAGCTTTAATTGGGTGCAGAACTCTTATGAGACAGATTGGAATATATGTGCTGTATAAAAGGAGTTTGTGACTTTATGGCATATGGGAGTTCAGCTGCGTACACTCATCTAATTTTGATTAGCTATGGACAGTTTTACCACTTCCATGTAGCATGAGTGCTTACCTGCACAATCTGCTCATAGTATGAAATGCTAGCAACCAACACACTTGTGTTTGAAGTGAACCTATGTTCAACTGTTTATGGACTAAGACTCGAACCCAAGTGATAAAATGTGACTAGAGTTATGACTAGAGACTGTGACTAATGATCAGGGCAGTTTCTAGGCAAAATTGCACCCAGGGCGAGGGTATCAAAATTCCGCTCCTCCGCTTACTCTCTCTACTTCCTGCTAATCAGAAAGTAGAAAGGGTAAGAGAAGAAGCGGTGCAGACAGAGAAGCCCAGCTGACGTGATCGTCATTTGGAGTCAGGAAGGAGGTGTGTTGTGCCACTTGCGCGTACTCTGCTAAGAGGGGGGAGCCCCAGGGAGAGGCAGGAAGAGAGAAGTAGGATCCCCCACTCCACGGCTGAGTGCGAGTGTGGAAGGAGTCAGGAAGGAGGTGTGTTGTGCCACTTGCGCGTACTCTGCTAAGAGGGGGGAGCCCCAGGGAGAGGCAGGAAGAGAGAAGTAGGATCCCCCACTCCACGGCTGAGTGCGAGTGTGGAAGGAGTCAGGAAGGAGGTGTGTTGTGCCACTTGCGCGTACTCTGCTAAGAGGGGGGAGCCCCAGGGAGAGGCAGGAAGAGAGAAGTAGGATCCCCCACTCCACGGCTGAGTGCGAGTGTGGTCGCGGCTCCTCCCTCCATCACTGCGCCCACCCTCACATCAGCGCTCAGGGCGGTGGCGAGCTGGAAACGGGGCTGCTAATGATCAGTGGGAGCAGCTAAGCTAGGGAGACGGGGGTGGCATATTTCACAACATAGACCAAAATCTTGCTCTATAAACAGTTGGTCAGATGTTTAAAGGACCACTGTCGCAAAAATCTTAAAATGTAAAATATTTGTAAACATATACAAATAAGAAGCATGTTTCTTCCAGAGTAAAATGAATCTTCTCTTACAGTAGGTAGTAGAAATCTGACATTACCGACAGGTTTTGGGCTAGTCCATCTCTCCATAGGGGATTCTCAGCATAGCCTTTATTCTTTATAAAGATACTCCTTACAAAGGATTCATACAAAGATGCTGGCCAGCCTGCCTGCTCACCGTACACTTTTTTAGCAGTTGGACGGAGCAACTGTCATTTAGTGCTTTTAAAAAGAAAAGAAAACCCTGAGAATCCCCCATGAGTAGATAAGCTAGTCCAAAACGTGTAGGTTCTGTCATATTTTTACTACTTACTATAAGTGACAGTAACATAGGAGAAAAGTACAGTAATTTATGACTCATTTTACTCTGGAAGAAACATACTTCTTACAGTGGGATGCGAAAGTTTGGGCAACCTTGTTAATCGTCATGAGTTTCCTGTATAAATCGTTGGTTGTTACGATAAAAAGTTAAATATATCATATAGGGAGACACACAAAGTGATATTTGAGAAGTGAAATTTAAGTTTATTGAATTTACAGAAAGTGTGCAATAATTGTTTAAATAAAATTAGGCAGGTGCATACATTTTTGAGCACCACACAAAAAAAATGAAATCAATATTTAGTAGAGCCTCCTTTTGCAGAAATTACAGCCTCTAAATTTTTCCTGTAGGTTCCAATGAGAGTCTGGATTCTGGTTGAAGGTATTTTGGACCATAGATTTTCAATTATATTTAGGTCTGGGCACTGAGATGGCCATTCCAGAACGTTGTACTTGTTCCTCTGCATGAATGCCTTAGTGGATTTTGAGCAGTGTTTAGGGTCGTTGTTGAAAGATCCAGCCCCGACACAGCTTCAGCTTTGTCACTGATTCCTGGACATTGGTCTCCAAAATCTGCTGATACTGAGTAGAATCCATGCGTCCCTCAACTTTGACAAGATTCCCAGTAGGCCACACAGCCCCACAGCATGATGGAACCACCTCCACATTTTACTGTAGGTAGCAGGTGCTTTTCATGGAATGCTGTGTTCTTTTTTTCTCCATGCATAACGCCCCTTGTTATGCCCAAATAACTCAATTTTAGTTTCATCAGTCCACATCACCTTATTCCAAAATGAAGCTGGCTTGTCCAAATGTGCTTTAGCATACCTCAAGCGACTCTGTGCTGTCGGTGGAGAAAAGGCTTCCTATGTATCACTCTCACATACAGCATCTTCTTGTGTAAAGTGCGCCGAATGGTTGAACGATGCACGGTGACTCCATCTGCAGCAAGATGATGTTGTAGGTCTTTGGTGCTAGTCTGTGGGTTGACTCTGACTGTTCTCACTATTTGTTGCTTCTGTTATCCAAGATTTTTCTTGGTCTGCGACTTCGAGCCTTAACTTGAACTAAGCCTGTGGTCTTCCAACTCCTCAATATGTTCCTAACCGTGGAAACAGACAACTGAAATCTCTGAGACAGCTTTCTGTATCCTTCCCCTAAACCATGATGGCAAACAATCTTTGTCTTCAAGTCATTTGAGAGTTGTTTTGCGACGCCCATGTTGCTACTCTTCAGAGAAAATTGAAAAAGGAGGGAAACTTACAATTGACCCCCTTAAAGAGAACCAGAGATAAAGCACCCTCATGTATTTTATTACATTTATCAGTGGGAACATGACAGTAAACACCTACCCTGCTTTTAGTTTCATTGTTATCTGCTTAATTAGTCTATTATCAGCTGTCATAAGAATCCCCGACTGGCTCAGTCTAGGTTTGACCTGGAATCATTATAGCTGAGTCACTCTTCTGTGGAGTTTTTTCAAGCCCAAGCCTTCCCCCTCCTGGCTTAGATTTCCTGCTTTGCATACTGAGAGCTGTGATGACATGGGAGGGGCTGCTCCTGCTGAGAGAGAAGCTCTGTGGCTGCAATATGATCCCTGTGTGCTCTGTGTGCACTAGATACTGATGATGACTGCAGTTTCATTCCTATGAGAGACACTTCCTACAGGCAGCTGTACATCATACCAAAATGAAAGCACACAGATGAAAGGCTGCATTTAGCCTAGATAGCAGCATAGTCTCATATAGCCTAGACAGCACACCCAGAACAACTCATAACCCGGAAGGAGAAGGGATATGAGCCGGTGGCCATATTTGATTTTTCCTGGAGCAATAATGGATAAAAAACACAAAAAAGGCACACCAGAGTGGCAAAATTATCAGGTAGAGCATTTATTCTTTACAAGCTATCGACTGATTTGTTTATTTTGTGTGAAACTTTCATCTCTGGTTCCCTTTAAATACTCTTTCTCATAATTGGATTCACCTGTGTATGTAGGTCAGGGGTCACTGAGCTTATCAAGCCAATTTGAGTTTCAATAATTAGTTTTAAAAGTTTTGGAATCAATAAAATGACAACAGTGCCCACATTTATGCACCAGCCTAATTTTATTTAAACCATTATTGCACACTTTCTGTAAATCCAATAAACTTAATTTCACTTCTCAAATATCACTGTGTGTGTCTCCTATATGATATATTTAACTGCCATTTTTTATCATAACAACCAACGATTTATACAGGAAAATCATGACGATTAACAAGGTTGCCCAGACTTTTGCATCCCACTGTATCTGTATACAGGGAGTGCAGAACTATTAGGCAAGTTGTATTTTTGAGGAATCATTTTATTATTGAACAACAACCATGTTCTCAATGAACCCAAAAAAACTCATTAATATAAAAGCTGAATATTTTTGAAAGTAGTTTTTAGTTTGTTTTTAGTTTTAGCTATTTTAGGGGGATATATGTGTGTGCAGGTGACTATTACTGTGCATAATTATTAGGCAACTTAACAAAAAACAAATATATACCCATTTCAATTATTTATTTTTACCAGTGAAACCAATATAACATCTCAACATTCACAAATATACATTTCTGACATTCAAAAACAAAACAAAAACAAAATCAGCGACCAATATAGCCACCTTTCTTTGCAAGGACACTTAAAAGCCTGCCATCCATGGATTCTGTCAGTGTTTTGATCTGTTCACCATCAACATTGCGTGCAGCAGCAACCACAGCCTCCCAGACACTGTTCAGAGAGGTGTACTGTTTTCCCTCCTTGTAAATCTCACATTTTATGATGGACCACAGGTTCTCAATGGGGTTCAGATCAGGTGAACAAGGAGGCCATGTCATTAGTTTTTCTTCTTTTATACCCTTTCTTGCCAGCCACGATGTGGAGTACTTGGACGCGTGTGATGGAGCATTGTCCTGCATGAAAATCATGTTTTTCTTGAAGGATGCAGACTTCTTCCTGTACCACTGCTTGAAGAAGGTGTCTTCCAGAAACTGGCAGTAGGACTGGGAGTTGAGCTTGACTCCATCCCCAACCCGAAAAGGCCCCACAAGCTCATCTTTGATGATACCAACCCAAACCAGTACTCCACCTCCACCTTGCTGGCGTCTGAGTCAGACTGGAGCTCTCTGCCCTTTACCAATCCAGCCATAGGCCCATCCATCTGGCCCATCAAGACTCACTCTCATTTCATCAGTCCATAAAACCTTAGAAAAATCAGTCTTGAGATATTTCTTGGCCCAGTCTTGACGTTTCAGCTTGTGTGTCTTGTTCAGTGGTGGTCGTCTTTCAGCCTTTCTTACCTTGGCCATGTCTCTGAGTATTGCACACCTTGTGCTTTTGGGCACTCCAGTGATGTTGCAGCTCTGAAATATGGCCAAACTGGTGGCAAGTTACATCTTGGCAGCTGCACGCCTGACTTTTCTCAGTTCATGGGCAGTTATTTTGCGCCTTGGTTTTTCTACACGCTTCTTGCGACCCTGTTGACTATTTTGAATGAAACGCTTGATTGTTCGATGATCACGCTTCAGAAGATTTGCAATTTTAAGAGTGCTGCATCCCTCTGCAAGATATCTCACTTTTCTGAGCCTGTCAAGTCCTTCTTTTGACCCATTTTGCCAAAGGAAAGGAAGTTGCCTAATGATTATGCACACCTGATATAGGGTGTTGATGTCATTAGACCACACCCCTTCTCATTACAGAGATGCACATCACCTAATATGCTTAATTGGTGGTAGGCTTTCGAGCCTATACAGCTTGGAGTAAGACAACATGCATAAAGAGGATGATGTGGTCAAAATACTCATTTGCCTAATAATTCTGCACTCCCTGTATGTTTACATATCATTTTAAGTTTTAAGATTTTCTCAACAGTTGTCCTTTAATTTAGGGAGGCACTGTAGCAACATATAGTAGAATGCAGTAAATTATTCAGGATACTTTTACAATAATTATCCTGGTTTCAGCATCAGAAACATTTCCTATAGCTATATATTACTGTATATTGGTATTTAGACCTGTCCTCCCAGTGATGTCACAAACTAGGCTGTTTAGCTATGTATGCGGAATTCTCCTCCCGAAGCATTCTGGGAAACCAGGTATTTTTTTACTGGCTTCAGAACACTCTGCAGAGCTACACCTGACAGCACTAAAGATGTTACCACTCCTGATTAATTTAAGTGTAAATGTAAAGCAGGGAGATTAAAGGTTGAGGAAAGATTTTACAGTGGGCAAACACTGACTAAGTAATTTAAAGTATAATTTTGTAAAAAAAAAAAAGGAATTATTAATTACGCTATTTTCAGTACAGTTCCCCTTTAAGGGAGAACTTTACTGAATATAACTTAATTAATAAAATTGCTTAGTTTTACAATATTTATTTATAAATTACTCAGCCAATGTTTTCTCTTTGTAAAATCTTACCTCACCCTAATTTACATTCTAAAATTTATCACAGGTAGCGCCATTTTTGCTGCTGGCATGGTGAGTTAAGACCGATTCACACTTGTTTAAAAACTGTATCCTTTTGGTACGGTTTTTAAAGCATAGAAAAACGAAGCCACGGACCTCAATGTAAAAAATACCGGCTGGCTTCATTTGTAAAGAAAAACAAATCTGTGCATGAGAACTGAACGGAGAATCTGGAGTTGGCACTTTTTTATGTTGCGCGGATACCCACGGAGGCAAATGAAGGGCAACACAAAAACGGACCTCCCTTCACACACAGAACTCTGCCTACAAAACGGATGTCAAAGTGTATTGCCTACTTCCTGCTCCTCCCCTCAGTGTTATCTTTGTGGCCTTCTTATCCGATAGAAACAAACACGTGAAGGAAGGACACGTTTTTGACATACGTTTAAACGTACTGGAAAGGTATGCTACAAAAGCACAACATTTTGAAAAACGGATAAGAAAAGCTGATCCATTTGAAACTGGATCCGATCTGCATCCGCAGTAATGTGAACCGTGCCTTACTGTGGAATGTTTTGTCTACTGCTGTGTAGGGAGCAGGAACATTAGGTGGTAGTTGGGCCTTGGCTCCTTTTTCAGAAGACCTAGTCCCTCCACTAGACCTCATGGAGGACAACATTGTACAGGCTTGGTTACATGACCACCGCTGTTTAGAGCTAAATGGAGGTATATAGGGGCACTTCTAATCCTATTTTGATGGGGGGGGATGAGAGTGGCTTTAAAGCAAACCTGAACTGAAAATTAAAACTCAGAATAAACATGCACACCTCATACTCGCCTCCCGTGTAGTCTACTTATCAATCTCCTTCTCTCCTGCGTCCTGTTCTTCAACTGTGATTGATAGAATCTTCCATCCTCCGTTTTAAAAATGGCTATGACCCTGTAACAGTTTCTGGGTCATTGCACATTTAAACTGTAATTGCCCACATGAGCCATAGGGAAAGATAGATATTACCTTGCACATCAGTTGTCCTTTCAGTTATGACTGACAGCAACTGATATGATTGACAGAAACTGCTATATTTCAGTTCAGACGAAATCTTGTCAGAACTGGAAGGAATCATTCTTAGAAGAAAGTGGTGAGCTTCTGAGAAGAACTGACGGTGAGGTAAGTATGTAATATTCGTTTGCAGGTACATCATGTGTTTATTTTAAATGATTTTACTTGGTTCAGGTTCACTTTAAGAAAATTGCAATCTCTGATTTTACAACCTGTGCATCCAGAATTCAAATTCATTTTGGCAATTCTTGTTTCTTTTTTGTCTTCCAGTGCACTGTAGAAAGTTGTTTTCCAGGATTTGCTGTACAGACTATATTCACAAGGTCCCTGAATACCGTGGCACTTGTTCCCATCATGTATTCCTGGTCACCTCTACAGCAAAACTTCATGGTAAGTTGTCTCAGCATTTTCTGCTCTACATTTTGTAATGCTGTGGGCTATCCAGCTAATCCAACAGCTGGACAGATTTCAAATATTATTATTATTAAGCGGCAGGATCTTCTGTGGCGCAGTACAATAGATTACAAAGTGTAGCAATACAATATAAACAATGCAATAGTTAACAGTGCAAGACAATGGATTACAGCTAATGCACTGAGCAAATTATGCAGTGAGCAAATCAAATACAGATTTTAACATAATGGTGGAAGATTCGTGGATTCGAATCCCAACACCATTTACCATACATCACCAGTTGCCAGGGTGTCCTAAGAGAGAGAGCACGCTTACCTGAGGAGCTGAGAATTCAGGTTGAGGGAGGGTGTTCCAGAGAAGGTGGTCAGTTGCCAGGGTGTCCTAGGAGAGAGAGAGAGCACACTTGCCTGAGGAGCTGAGAATTCAGGTTGAGTGAGGGTGTTGTAGAGAAGAGGGTCAGTTGCCATGGTGTCTTAAGAGAGAGCATGATCCCTGAGGGGCTGAGTATTCAGGTTGAGGGAGGATGTTATATAGAAGGGGAGAGGACTGAGAGAAGTAGTGAGAGGTGACCAGGGAGGAAGACAACAGATATTGTTAGAAGAGTGTAAAGGTGAACATTTCTCGTGGGAAAGGAGGTGTTGGCTACTGATTGATATAAGGTTCAATTTTGCATTAAAGTTCTCCTTTAAATGCTCTTTGGGGAATTTGTTGTAGTGTACTAATACTCTTTGTTGTGGCTGTCCTTGACTTTACTCTTCTGTTTTAGGTGGAGGATGAAACTGTTCTGTGCAACATCCCCTACATGGGAGACAATGCTAAAGCTGAGGACGAAACCTTCCTCGAAGAGCTGATCAGCAATTATGACGGGAAGGTGCACGGTGAAGAAGGTTGGTCATAGCAAGATCTCGTTGCTTATTCTTTGTCACTTTGTTTACAACTCTTGATTGCAGTTCCTGCTTGATTACACAGCATTTGTTTGTTTCCCAATTATAGAAGTAGATTTACAAACTATGATGGCATCAAGTCAACGACTTCATGATCGAGATCTTATGTTTCGGTGCGGACATACTTTTGCTGCCGGAAGCAATAACTCAGCTAAAACAGGTTTGCAAACTTTTATTCATCAGAGAAGACTTAAAAAAATTAAACTGTGTAAATAGCTGATAGTGTATTGTCTAGTACTGGGGTAGTGACTGCGCTGAGGCACATAGGTTTGTTTATTAATGCAGGTGATGGTTTGATGTGCAGAAAGGCAAAGAAGATGACTGTCAGGTACCCCCAAACCAGCGCACTACCCTGTAATTTGCTTGCAATCATCTGAGTCTTTATAGATCACCCAACATGACCATATCTTAAGATACAGCGCAGGTCAATCTTGAGGAGTCAGGATAATCTCTTACATCTTTTCAATTCTATCCACCCTGGCCTACCACTGTGGTGATCGCCACAAGGCTGGAAAAGTAGCTTTGGCAGCGTTCACCTAATGAACTAGGATAGAGCTCTTGTACAACTGAGAGAGGGTGACTGTGAAAGAGAAAGAACTCTGGCTTGATTGGCACTTTGAGGAGATGAACCAATGATAACACTTTGAGGAGATAAACCTCTTTCCAGAAGTTGGTCTGTGCAGGACAATACCAAAAAAAAATTAAGAAGATCAGCTCCAGCTGCTTTACACCTCCAACAGTCTCTTGCCTGTCCTGGATAAGCATGATAGGAGTTCTGTACCAAAATCAGAATCAGAATACATAGCTCCAAGAGGTGCAAAGGCAGAAAGCAGGGAAGAGCATTACAATACAGTAGGGACATGGCAGTAAAAAAACATCGTACTCAAAAACATATTGCACTCAGGAAAGAGGAAATGTATGTACACAAATATACAATCAGAAGTATACATTCAGCGGCCGCATGCATATTTCCAGTGTGCTGCTGGAGTCAGGGCAGGGTGCAGGGACAAAGTCCAGTCCGTTAGGGGTGGTGGCAGGTTGCTTTGAGAAGCGCATTTAATTCCAGTCCGCTACTGTGTCGGTGGTAAGGCACAGGTAGAGGGCGGGAGAATGCTAAGGGAGTTCAGGAGGCTGACGGCTGCAGGGAAGAAGGAGTTCTTGTGTCTGGTGGTCTTAGTTGGGATGGCTCGAAGTCTCCGGCCCAGTGGCAGTGGGGTGAAGAAGCAGTGGCCTGGGTGTGAGGGGTCACTTGCGATCTTCAGTGCCCTAGCGCGCAGTCTTGTGTTATGCAGGAGGTCAAGTGAAGGCAGGGGTCTCCCAATGATCCTCTCCGCCGACCTGATGGTCCTCTGTAGTTTGTGTCGGTCCCTGGCAGTGGCTCCCGCATACCAGACCAGGATGGAGGAGCAGAGGATCGATTCAATGGTGGCGGAATAGAAACATGTTAGGATCTCCTGTGGCATGCCGAACTTCCGCAGCTGGCGGAGGAAGAAAAGCCTCTGCTGGGCCTTCCGCTGGGTTGCCATAATGTTGGCCTTCCAACTGAGATCGCCGGAGATGGTGGTGCCCAGGAGGCGAGCACAGGGCACTCTGGCCACCTCAGCACCGTCAATGTGGATGGGAGGCGGAGTGGGAGCAGACTTTCTAAAGTCAATTATTAGTTCAACAGTTTTGGCTGTGTTGAGCACCAGCCTGTTCTCTGTGCACCAGTGGCATATACTCTCGACCTGTTGCTGATACTCCTGGATATTGTCCTTGGTGACAAGGCCAACAATGGTGGTATCGTCTGCAAATTTTATGGCTTTGACAGAGTCTGCCGTGGATCTACAGTTATTTGTGTAGAGGGAGAACAGCAGCGGGGACAGGACGCAGCCCTGGGGTGCCCCAGTGTTGGTTGTCATTTCTCTAGAGTGGATGTCCCCCAGTCTGACAACTTGGGATCTCTTGGTAAGAAAGTCCGTGATCCATAAGCGTAGGGTGGGGTGAACCCCAAGTGTAGCCAGGACATTCTGAAGGATGCGTGGGCATATAGTGTTAAAAGCTGAGCTGAAGTCCAGTAGCAGGACTCTGGCATACGCATCTGGTCTGTCGAGGTGGTTAAGAATGTATTCCAGACAGAAGTTAAGGGCGTCGTCAGTAGACCTGTTTGCCCTGTAGGCGAACTGGAGTGGGTCCAGAAGGGGCAGGGTGGATAGCTTGAGGATGAAAATGTGAGTATTGTAAACCATTGTTCCTGTGTGGAGTCATTTAAAGGGGTTTAGTAGCCCTATGTAAAAACAAAAAGTCACTTACCTGGGGCTTCTAACGGCCCCCTGCAGATATCCTGTCCTGCGCTGTTGTTCCAGAATCCTCTGTTCCCCGCCGCAGGTCACCGTCCAATTATTCGTCTAACTAGATGAATGTCACTGTGGCTGCGCATCTTCACTCCCGCTCGCGTCTCCGGGAGCTTACTGCGCAGGCGCAGTATGAGAAAACTTTGTACTGCGCCTGCGCAGTAAGCTTTCACATCTCCGGGAGCTTACTGCGCAGGCGCAGTACATAAAAACTTTATACTGCGCCTGCGCAGTAAGCTCCCGCAGTCGCGGGCGGTAGTGAGAACTCACACAGCCACAGTGACATTCATCTAGTTAGACTAATAATTAGACGGTGACCTGCAGCGGGGAACTGAGGATTCTGGAGTGACGGCCCTGGACAGGATGTTAGAAGCCCCAGGTAAGTGACAATTTTTGTTTTTATTTAAGGCTACAGAACCCCTTTAAAGAGCCTTTGTGGCTCAGCTTGTACATGGACTGCCACTATTCTGATATAGTTTTTTTGCAAAGCTAATTTCCATTTCGTTTGATGTGGTAAAATGGCAGGTGAAAAGCTGGTAGTAAGTAAGCTAGATAGCCAGGAAATAACACGCCTGTGGGAAACCGCCATCTAGTAAGGCCAGTTTTAATTAAGTCAAGTCCCGTACCAATGATTCTCTGTCCAGAACTACCCATAGGAAGCTATTAAGCTGCAGGTAAGGCCAAGTTGGAAATCTTTGATCTGCAATCTGAAAAACTTTTGAGGGTGCCTCACCCATGGCCTTCCTTTCAGTGGTGCTCAGGTACAAGAGCTGATGCAGCGAGAGATGATGAGCTCTTCTCCTATCAGTAAGTATGGTGTCTGCAAGCACCACTGTACACCAATGCTTGCGAGCTCTGACAGTTATATGGGGCAGGATGGAAGATTTTTCATGACCAGCATTAAGATTTCAACAATTTGTGCTACAGTAGCTCTTCTGTGGGATCAGATTAGACTGGCCTCCATTCCCCACTGCATCAGTGAGCCCTACTCACCTATGGTCCTACCACAGGTTCACAGTTTGTCCTTCTGGGGACCAATTTTGATAGGTCCTCCTTACCACTGCATACAGGGAACACCCTACAGGACCTGCTATTTTGGAGGTGCTCTGACCCAGTTATCTGACCCTCAAAATTTGGCCCTTATCCAAGTCACTCAGATTCTTTTGTTTCAATCATTTTTATTGAACATTTTTTGTAGAAAAGGAAGAACAGCTTTACAACATAACTTTGTTTACAGTAAATACAATTACAACGATATAGTGAAGTAATTAACATATTTCAGGTCAATACAGTCATGTATAAAACAAACAACATAGCGACATACATCACCAACCCTTACTTTCGAACCATTTGGAAAAAGAAGGGGGACGTCCCAGTATCTTTAGTATTAAATCCAATTATAGTTTCTTTAAAAGCTACCAGGAATTTATAATATTAAGGTATAAACAGGAAGCTATCATAAAGGAAGTATACCATCCGTCACTAACCCTAAGAGGGTCGGATGAAGACAGACCTACATCGGCTTATTCAGTACCCTTAGATATGGAACCTGACCTCCAGCGAGGTCAGGTTTGCTTACTAACTAGAGGGAACATAGTTCACGTTTAATTAGGTACTTACTGCAGTGGTAAGTTAAAAAAAAAGAAGGAATGTGCAATGATTCAGTAATCATCGAAATATTTTACTATAAAGTTCTTGTATCTGTAAATCATCATAATTATCTACATTAAAGGAGAATATGTTTAGAAGGAGAAGGAAAGTCTAGAGTAAAGATTGGAGGTGTAGGTAGGTAGAAGTTAAGAAGAAAATGGAAAGAGAAGCAGAAAAGTCCTGAGAGTCCAGAGACGAGGGGTGTCCAAGCTGATCCTCCTTATACAGGATGCACATGTGTCTATGAGAAGCGTCCTTATGATGATCATTAGTTACGTGCCATTGTTATTTGTTCAGGGCTTAATAGATAAGCAATTAGAGAGTCCCAGATTTTGTGATACTTTTTCATATTGTCATTCATACTAGCCCTCAATTTCTCAAAGAACAGTATATTGCCGAGTCTGTTTTTAATAGCCTCAAATTATAAGGATAGGGTGTTCCAAGCTGCTGCTATTTTAATTTTGGTTACAGTAAAAATATAATTAATGAGGGTATTTTGAGCAGAAGTTAGAATTGGATAAGGGCAACCTAGTAAGACATGAAGAGGGTTTTGCGGAACCGGGGCATTGATCAAAGATTATGCCCAGGTACACTCCCTGATCCACAGTCTATGTACTTTTTTACAATTCCACCATATGTGGGCAAAGGAGCCTGTCATTTTACGTCCTCTAAAGCAGTCACCCGAGCACTTCCTATTGTACTTGGCCACCCTCTGAGGAACTAAGTATCATCTAAATAAAAGCTTATAGTTTACCTCGACAAGGTCAGCATTTATTGATGTTTTGGGGATGTTTTCCCAGATATCACCCATATCAGTATAGTCAACCTGTGGGCCTAATTCTTTTTCCCATTTGAGTATGTAATCGGGTTTACTTTGTGAGTGAGTGAGTGAGTGAGAGTGAGTTCCCTGTATATAAATGAATGAACCCCTAGGGAATGTGGATTGGTGTTACTGATGTTTTCAAAAAAGGTCCTACTCGTTGGGGATTGTACATTTGTAAGGTGCTGTTTTACAAAATGGTATGTTTGCATATAACGGAATAGTTCAGAGGGTGGGAGTGCAGATTTTTCACGTAAATTATCAAAAGATTTGATGCCTGTATTAGTAACAAAATCTTGCATTCTATGGAGTTTAGCGGAGACCCACAATTGGTATGGATTGGAAGATTTTAAAGCTGCTGGGAATGAGGGGTTACCCAAGAAAGATAAGAGTGGTCTGTGGGCAGACATTAAGCGACCAGAATATTTACAGCTATCCCATACCTGAAGAGAATGTTTTATGATAGGGTTATTAATCTTGGTGTGATGTACTGGTGTGAGCCAAAGAAGGTTTTTAATATTAAAGAGAGGTTATTAAATCTAAAAAAGGGACACAGAGGCATGTTACAGTCTGCAGGATATATCTCTGTGTTTCCTCATCGCTGCTGCCCCCCCCCCCCCCCCCCGGGAATCTGGCGACATTCTGAATGTCGCTAAACTACGGGGAAGGAGCTTCCCAATGCAGGCTAAGAAATGCCTGCAAAACGCCCCTTCCCTGCTCATCAGAGCCTTCTAACTGGTCCTCCGCCTGCTCCCCTCCTCTCCCCCGCCTCCTCCACGTCAATCAGTGCTGTGCTCTCACAGGAGAGAGCAGGCACTTCCTCTGTAGTGTTGTGGCCCCTAAGGTCACCGAAATGAAAGTAATGGACGGCTGCAGATAGGAGCGGCTGGGAGAGGAGCTAATGAGTGCTGTCGGGTCCAGCAACCCCCACGGACCAGGCAGCATGTTTTATTTTTACTTGTAGACCTGCCTCGGGTTCTCTTTAAAGTACACCTGAAGCGGGAAACACCTGGAGGCTGCCATATTTATTTCCTTTTAAACATTACCAGTTGCCTGGCAGCCCTGCTAGTCTGTTTGGCTCTAGTAGTGGCTGAATCGCACACCTGAAACAAGCATGCAGCTAATCCAGCCAGACTTTAGTCAGAAAGATCTGATCTGCATGCTTGTTCAGGGTCTATGGCTAAAATTATTAGGACAGACATGCAATTTGCATTGTTTAAAAGTAAATAAGTATGTCAGCCTCCATTTTCCTCTCACTTAGGGTGTGTTTTAAGCTTCACTGCTTCCAGCACATCTTCTTCAAGAACTGACTGTTTACTAGCTGCCTAATATACAGTAGCAGTAAAAAGTATGTGAACCCTTTGGAATGATGTATTTCTGCACAAATTGGTCATAAAATGTGATCTGATCTTCATCTAAGTCTCAACAATAGACAATCACAGTCTGCTTAAACTAATACCACATAAATAATGAAATGTCTCCATGTTTTTATTGAACACACCATGTAAACATTCACAGTGCAGGTGGAAAAAGTATGTGAACCCTTAGAATAATGACATCCCCAAGAGCTAATTGGAGTGAGGTGTTAGCCAACTGGAGATTTTAGGTGTTGGTCACAGCTGCCCTGCCCTATAAAAAAGGCACACCAGTTTTGGGTTTGCTTTTCCCAAGAAGTATTGCCTTATGTGAATGTTGCCTCGCACAAAAGAGCTCTCAGAAGACCTACGATTAGGAATTGTTGACTTGCATAAAGCTGGAAAGGGTTATTAAAGTATCTTCGAAAGCTTTGCTGTTCATCAGTTCACGGTAAGACAAATTATCTGTTTATGGAGAAAGTTCAGCACTGCTGCTACTCTCTCTAGGAATGGCAATCCTGTAAAAATGACTGCAAGAACACAGTGCAGAATGCTCAGTGAGTTGAAGAAGAGTCCTAGAGTGTTAGCTAAAGACTTACAAAAGTCTCTGGCATGGGCTAACATCCCTGTTAGCGAATCTACAATACGTAAAACACTAAACAAAATGGAGTACATGGGAGGATACCACAGAGGAAGCCACTGCTGTCCAAAAAATAGTTTGCAAAAGAGCACCTGGATGTTCCACAGCAGTACTGGCAAAATATTCTGTGGACAGATGAAACTAAAGTTGAGTTGTTTGGAAGAAACACACATCACTATGTGTGGAGAAAACGAGGCACAGTACACCAATATCAAAACCTCATCCCAACTGTGAAGTATGGTGGTGGGGGCATCATGGTTTGGGGCTGCTTTGCTGCGTCAGGGCCTGGACGGATTGCTATCATCGAAGGAAAAATGAATTCCCAAGTTTATCAAGACATTTTGCAGGAAAACTTAAGGCCATTTTTCCACCAGCTGAAGCTCAGCAGGAGATGGGTGTTGCAACAGGACAGTGACCCAATTATGTGACAAAAAAGCAAGGAAAGCAACCTGTACATATACACTGCACCACCATATAGAATGTACAAATAGTAAGCTTTATTGAACTACAGTATCACATAAAATCAATTAAAAACAGAGAGAACCTATTAGACACATGCTAATGTCAGGAAATAACAAAGGCGCCTCAACTCTTGGATATAAATTGTAACCTGTGCTGCAAATGACACTTAGCCTGGGGTTGAGGTAATGAGCCCCAAGTATAGAGTGGAGACCCGGGTCTGGTGGGAAAGTGAAAAGTGCCTGAAATTGATGCAAGTTTGCATGTGCACAATAAAAAAGTTATGAAGGCCACAGTATGACCTGAAAATTACATTAGATAATATGCTCATAGTAAACCAATGAGAAACATACAGTGCTGCCCAAAATTATTCACAAGAGGCATTATTGTGAGAATAAAAACATTTTCCCAGCTTTTATTTACATTTGAGCAAAAAGTGTCCAGTCCAATATTAATCATGCCCTTCACAAACTGTCCCAGCCTGTGGGAAAATCCAAAGTTCTATACCATTCCAAATAGTCTAAGCAATAGTTCTAAAGCATCCTAATTACCCTGATTAATTGGGAACAGCTGTTTTAATCAACTCAACAGGTGAAAAACCTGCAATTGATTTGTGGACAGTCATTGCTAAGACAAAAGAGCTCAGTGAGGACCTGCAGCTGTGCATTGGGGCTGCTCACAAGTCAGGAAAGGGCTACAAGGCCATTTCTAAATGTTTTCAAGTTCCAGTGGCTACAGTGCAAAGTATTATTAAAAAATACAAGACGTTCCGCACTGTGGAAAATTTCAGAGGATGTAATCGGAGGCCAAAAGTGACACCTGTGCTGGCCAGGAGGATAGTGAGAGAGGTGAAAAAGAATCCAAGGGTCACCACTAAGACCATCCTGATGAATCTAGGCTCTGCTGATCGCAATGTCTCAAGGCGGAGAATCCAACGGACACTGCACACTGCTGGGTTCCATGGATGCAGACCAAGGAGGACACCACTTCTCCATATAAGGCACGCAAAAGCTCGCCTTTGCAAATGCTCATCTGGACAAAGATTAAAGGTGGCCACTAACTGTCCAATTTCTATCAAAAAATCCTCTTGAGCGATCAGAAATTCTGATCGGATTGGTTGTAAATAACCTCCATTGATGGACACAATCGATTATGAACGAGTGAAAAAAATGTCGTCCGAATGAATTTTCGTCGAACCAAAATTTGGATTTTTTTGTTGGTTGTGATAGATAGGAAGCAAAGATTGGTTCGTTGATGGTGTAGTGAACGATGTATTACAATATTTCACTTCCGATCAGAATTTCTGATCACTCGAACGATTTTCCGCTAGAAATTGGATCATTAGTGGCCACCTTAAGACTTCTGGTCTTCTGTGTTATGGTCAGATGAAACAAAAATTGAATTGTTTGGTCACAATGACTTTTCCTTCATTTGGCGTAAAAAAGGAAAAGCCTTCAACCCAAAGAAAAAAATCCTTCAACCCCACTGTCAAACATAGTGGTGGGGATCTAATGCTTTGGGGGTGTTTTTTCAGCCAGTGGACCAGGGAAACTAATCACAGTAAACTGCACCATGATAAAAGAGCAATACATGAGAATTCTCAACGACAACATCAGGCAGTCTGCAGAGAAACTTGGCCTTGGGTACCTAACAGTGGACATTTCAGCATGAGAGTGACTCAAAACACACAGCAAAAGTGGTGAAGAAATGGTTAGCAGACAACAACATTAACATTTTGAAGTGGTCCGGCCAGAGTCCTGACTTGAATCCAATACAGAGTCTTTGGAAAGAGCTAAAGATCAGGGTGATGACAATAAGACCCTCCAACCTGAAAGATTTGGAGCTCATTGCTAAAGATGAATAAGCAAAAATACCCGTGGGGACCTGCAAAATGCTGGTCTGCAGTTATAGGAAGCATTTGATTGCTGTATAAAGGCTTTTTTATTGATTATTGAGAAGGGTATGAATAATTTTAGACTGAACACTTTTTGTTCAAATGTAAATAAAAGCTGAGAAATGTTTTTTCCACAATAATGCCTCTTGTACATCGTTTTATTATCTTTTGGAGGAGACATGTCATTGCTTGTCAAAAAATTACTTGCAGGTTGAATAAAAGTAACTTTAAGTCAAAATTTGCCAGGGGTATGAATAATTATGGGCAGCACTGTAAGTGCATAAACATGCTACTGATGAAGTAGTCACGTGGACCACGCCACTTGTGGAGCATCCCTGCGCCTCCCTCTACCTGGATGGATCGCTGCCTTACCCACCCTCATTGTGGACATGTTGAGCCGGTGTAGTATGATTGCCATATATCTATTCTCATCTGCCAGGCCTGTCACATCACGTTTATGCACTTATGTTTCTCGTTGGTTTACTATGAGCATATTATCTCCTGTAATTCTCAGGTCATACTGTGGCCTTCATAACTTTTTTATTGAGCACTAGTAAACTTGCATCAATTTCAGGCACTTGTCACTTTCCCACCAGACCCGGGTCTCCACTCTATACTTGGGGCTCATTACCTGAACCCCAGCTTAAAGAGACTCTGAAGTCTTATTTTTTACCTACTTTTCTTATATAATCCTGTTAAGCATTAATGCTCTAGTAGAATTGCCACATCCCCGCAACAGATGGTTGATTTATTATAGAGAAAGCGACTTTGCAGGTCGCAGATCGTGCTGCCCTGGAGAGGCAGAGCTTTAAACTGTAGCTCTGCCTCTCTGCAATCAATTTCCATGGATCTCCGCCTCCTCCCCGCCCCTCTCAGTGAAAGAAGACTGAGAGGGGTGGGGAGAGGCGTTGATCAGCAGATATTCATTGTGGTGGAGGCAGAGCTACAGCCTAAAGTTCTGCCTCTTCTAGAAAGTAAAGCCCTGCGAGCCCGGAAGCTTTGCAGGGCTTACTCTCTGTAATAAATCATTCATCTGCCGCGGGGATGCGGCGATTCTATTAAGGCATTCATGCTAAAGAGGATTAAATAAGAAAAGCAGCTAAAAAATGAGACTTCAGAGTCTCTTTAAAGAGAACCCGAGGTGTGTTTAAAGAATGTTATCTGCATACAGAGGCTGGATCTGCCTATACAGCCCAGCCTCTGTTGCTATCCCAAACCCCCCTAAGGTCTCCCTGCACTCTGCAATCCCCCATAAATCACAGCCGTGCTGTGAGGCTGTGTTTACATCTGTAGTGTCAGTCTCGGCTGCTCCCCCGCCTCCTGCATAGCTCCAGTCCCTGCCCCCATCCCTTCCCTCCAATCAGCAGGGAGGGAAGGGATGCAGGCGGGGACCAGAGTTCTGCAGGAGGCGGGGAGAGCAGCAGACTGACACTATAGAGATAAACACATCCCGCTCTGACAAGCTGTTTGTCAGCAGCGTGGCTGTGATTTTAGAGGGATTGCAGAGTGCAGGGGGGTCTTATGGGGGTTTGGGATAGCAACAGAGGCTGGGCTGTATAGGCAGATCCAGCCTCTGTATGCAGATAACATTCTTCAAACCCACCTCGGGTTCTCTTTAAGTGTCATTTGCAGCACAGGTTACCATTTATATCTAAAAGGTGAGGAGCTTTTGTTATTTTCTGACATTGTCATGTGTCTAATAGGTTCTCTCTGTTTTTAATTGATTTTATGTGATACTGTAGTTCAATAAAGCTTATTATTTGTACATTCTATATGGTGGTGCAGTGTATATGTACAGGTTGCTTTCCTTGCTTTTTTGTTACATGATTTGATTATCTTGTACTTTGCACACCATTTATACTTAGGAGTGCAGATGTCTTCACACAACTATACAGGACAGCGATCCAAAGCATAGAAGTAAATCAACAACAGAATGGCTTAATCAGAAGAAAATACTCCTTCTGGAGTCCTGACCTCAACCCGATTGAGATGCTGCGGCATGACCTCAAGAAAGCGATTTACACCGGACATTCCAAGAATATTGCTGAATTTGAAACTGTTCTGTAAAGAGGAATGGTCAAAAATTACTCGGGACCGTTGTGCACATCTGATCGGCAACTACAGGAAACATTTGGTTGAAGTTATTGCTGCCAAAGTAGATTCAACCAGTCATTAAATCCAAGGGTTCACATAATTTTTCCACCTGCGCGGTGAATGTTTACATGGTGTGCTCAATAAAACATGGAAACATTTCATTATTTGTGTGGTATTAGTTCAAGCAGACTGTGATTGTCTATTGTTGTGACTTAGATGAAGATCTGATCACATTTTATGACCACTTTGTGCAGAAATACATATAATTCCAAAGGGTTCACATACTTCTTACTGCTACTGTACGTCATTGTAATGTGTTATTCTACGCCTGCTGCACCTGTCAGTGTTTTTTAATGTGGCGGATCTGTGTGTGAAGCCTGAGCTCATTAACATGGTTTTTAGACCTTGTTCACACTGTAACCTTGTATTTTTTAGCATGATTTGCAAAATAAAATGAAGTGCAGTGACTAAACGTATAAGTTCTAATATTGTTCAGATCCGTTTACCTGTGAAGTAATACAATTTAGTCCTGTGTGCAGGTTCCAGTGTCCTGAATGATGCCATCTTCTTGGAACTGGTAGAAGCTCTTCTTCCATATACAGATGAAGGGGAGAAAGGACATGTTGAGCAAAAGACTAGCAAATTGGAAGAGGTCAAAGCCGATGGGCCCATGACCCGGAAGAGGAAGAGAATAGCAGAAGAGGGTTGGTACCTCATTGGGACTGGTTTGGGACTCATTTGATTTGATTCAGTTCAGCATTCTGTTCCCGCATAAATGTAATGCATTAGGGGCTCAGAGCGCTGAAAAAAATGAGGAGGGAGAGACACACCAGAGATGAGGGAATGTACTGTACGTATATGTGCACCGCTGGTGAGATGGGCAAAGGGTGAGATGAATGACGGCCCACCCTGCTGCTGCTCTAATTTCCGTCCATGTGAAATACTATTACCCCTCTGAGTCATAGCAACTTGGAGGGAGAAGTAATTTGATTGCCGGAACCCCAATTACCTTTGTGCAGGGTGCGCACTGTAGCATTAGTGCTATAAAGGCGCCCAGCCTGCTTCGATGCTTTGAAAGCACCTGCTTCCATGAGGTAGTCCTCCTAAGTGTAGCAAGCTCTTGTATCCAGTGCTGAATATCATAAATAAACTGGCCTGTTTGTGACAACTGCTTAGAGAACAAATGGGAAGTTTTAAAGAAAGACCGTCTTACCTTTATCTCCAACTTTCCCACATTTACCAGGAACCCAAGGAAGATATAGACAGAAAAGGTATACCTGCGTGGATTTGTGGTCATAGCTCCCAACTGTCCCTCTTTTGGAGGGAAGTTAAGAAAGGCCATCTTACCTTTGTCTCCATCTTTCCCTTTTTTGGGAGGGACAGTCCCTCTTTGGGAACCCTGTCCCTCTGTCTCTCTTCCTCCCTCATTTGTCCCTCTTTTAAGGACTGATGTACAGATCTATGTAAACATATGTCTTTTTCTACTGAAAAATGTGTTTAACTGACTCTAAACTTTATTCCCATCCTTTAAATTGATCTATTTCTTTTATTCAAATGTTACTATAAAGGAAAATGAACCAGGATAGAAAGGACCTTTGTGGTTTGTATGAGAAAACAACATATTTTTATTGGGAAATCTTTATAGCAGCATGACTGGGGGTGTGATTAGGGGTGTGGCAGGGGTGTTGCTTAAGGGTCCCTCTTTCTCATCTCAAAAAGTTTGGAGATATTGTAGTGCTGTCTGGTTTTGATAACCTATTTAAACGTGGTAAACCTTGTTTGAAGAAACTTGCCTTCAAAGTAACAAAACTATTTAGTGACCAGTAAGAAAATACGAACAACTTTGACACTATGCACATTTTCCGGTAGATACAAAGTAATCCACAGAGCCAGGATAACTTAGTGAGTTTACTAAAAATGGCTGCTTCTCCCCTTGGCTGCCCATGTGCTTTAAAGCGTACCGGTGAAAATGTATTATCATGTTAGCTCATTTATCAACTCATACTATATCTACATGTCTAATACGTGGCAGGAAATTGGCTCGGACTTATACAAGCTACCAGTCGTGAGACCCGCCCGCGGAGCGGTCGTTCTGACGACAGTTTGCCGGTGTGTACAGTCTGTCGTCAGGCTGATAAGGCTGGTTTTGACTGATCCACTCAGCAACTGAGGACGGGTAGCTTGCGAAAGTCCAACGTGTGTATGTAGCTTAACTGTGGTGCTCTTACTGTTTGCTGAACCATTACAATCCATTGTGTCTGTCAACTACAAACTCCTATAGCAGTCCATGGTTGTTCCACTATCTGGAAGCCACAAACTGGAAGTGACACGTAGATTTGGCATTCATTACTGTCCTGGGAAAGTTAAGTGAATGGTGAAGCTGGGTACCTGCTTGCACGCCTCAATGCACCCGTTATATATGAAGCATATTATGGTTAGGTCAGAATCAAACCATTCATTTTCATTTAGCTGCAGCTATGCTTTCATTTTCTCCATCCGTATAGGTGAGGCCCAGGGGAACAAGCATGGCTCCTCGAAAGGCCAGGCAGAGACCAGAGCAGAGACTGAAAACAAAGCCACAGTTCAGGGCAAAACACGAGGTAAAGTCAAATCCTACAACATTAGGTGGGATAGTATTTTCACTGCGTGTCTTATTGCATAAATGCATACACACTGTGCACGCTGCATTGTGCTATGCTGCGGCGTAATGTGCATTTGTATGGATAGTGATTTCAAATACAATATTATTGCTCATAGTGTGAATGCACCCTTACTCTGTTTAAAGAGACACTGAAGCGGGAAAAAAAAAAATGATATAATGATTTGTATGTGTTACAGCTAAGAAATAAAACATTAGGAGCAGAGACATAAGTCTAATATTGTTTCCAGTACAGGAAGAGTTAAAGAGGGACTTAAGTAAAAAAAAAAATGAGGAAGGCCTTCCTTGCCGCAATAGCAGTATAGGGGGCGATATTGTGGCTGGGAACGCGAAGAATCACTCGCGTTCCCAGCCTGACGGCCGGTGACGGCAAAATCGGAAGTAGCCGCCGGCGGGGACAGGAGGATCGGAGGGACACAGTGAGGGCACCGATCAGCTGCAAGAGGCTGAGGGAAGCCCCAGGTGAGTAAAACTCGTTTTTTTAGGCTTAAGGTTCACTTTAGGAAACGCCAGTTGTTATCTATGCAAAAAAGCCATTATGATCCATGACTTTCAAAGTCGCAGAGAGCTCTGTCTTCTGAAGCTTATTATCTCAAGTGTCAGTCACTGTCATTTTTTTTTCTCTACCAGAAGACATGTCAATAGTTCACTGGCCTGCTCTGTAAAATCATTTAGAATGCGGAGTAGTGTGTAAACTGCAAATATTAGAGAATGGTGCAATATTATAAAAAACAATATAAAACTGAAAATAAAAATGAGAATATTTTCTTTGCTACTAATATTCTAATAATTATCCATATTCCACAACCAATTCATTATATCATATATTTTTACCGCTTCATTGTCTCTTTAAAGGTTCTGAACTATGTTGTGTCTCCAGGAGTCTGTTCTGGTAACGTTTGTTTTGTTTTATTCAGATTTCCATAAATAGCAGCTCACATGCAGCGGGACTTAGTATGCACCCTTTCCTTTGGTTTTCTGGTGAAAAATTTGCATAGGTTTACTTAAAGTGGACCCAAATTAAAAATACAAGATTACAGAAATAAAATAATAATAGAATAGCAGCCTTTTTTCAGCTGCATGATGACAAATGTAAAATATTTTACATTTATTGGAGGAACCCCTCCCTTCCTTTCATATTGCTGGGACAGAATCCGGCAGACTGGTGGAGTAGGTGGTGTCCGGCAAAGGAGGAATTGCTTAATGGCTGCCACCTGTATAACCCTAGTTGTGAAAAGAGAAGGGTGAAAAGCATGCACTGAAATGCTCAGAGGCTTTAAGGCGTGTTTATTTATCTTTGTACGTGTCAGAGTGGTGCAACTAAATATTTTGAATTAAAACATTTTTTGGTTTGGGTCCGCTTTAAAGGGAAGGTTCAGGGACGCCTTGAAAAAAATAAAAATACATATCCACTTACCTGGGGCTTCCTCCAGCCCGTGGCAGGCAGGAGGTGCCCTCGCCGCGGCTCCAGAGGCTCCCGGTCGTCTTCGGTGGCCGACCTGGCCAGGCCGGCTGCCAGGTCGGGCTCTTCTACACACCAAGGACGGGCTCTTCTGCATCCCACGCGGGCGCGCTGACGTCATCAGACGTCCTCCGGGCTGAAGCCCCAGGTAAGTGGATATGGATTTTTATTTTTTTCAAGGCGTCCCTGAACCTTCCCTTTAAAGAGGAGCTGTTAGGTATAAGGTCTCAGAGAAAATAAACACATATATCAGTAGCTAAAGATTGGCTGTACTTACATTACATATGCATTTCACTGTCCACGTTTGGATTTCACAGAATTTGTATATAGTATATGCAGAGATAGATGCTCCTGACAGCTCATGGCAGGCTCCATGTTTTTCTGTCAAATGTGTCGTCATGTCCTGCCTGCTTCCTGATCACAGATAAGCTCCTACTTGAATAACACAGTGTGCAGTGAATATTAATGAGCCATGTGGCTAGGAACAATAGCTGACTCCTGCAGTGTACTCGCCCGGAGATTTATCAGTGCTACGCGCTGGACTGATTACAAGCTGCTGTAACGTCTCATTAGCAGCCGAGGGGAGGGCCCCAGAATGCTTTGCAGTTTAGTATGCGGCTTGCGTCCTTATGGGTCTATAACAGCCTTACTGATAAGCACACATCAAAGGTAACTGAGATTTTTATCTTCACTAATGGCTTTTGGGCTTCCTTCTAAACTGTTTAACACAGGAGAATAGAGGTTTAAAATAGCTTCTGCAGCCTGACAGTTACTCTTTAAGGGAACTCTTAAGACAAAAAACCACTTGCCGACCGCCCACAGCCAATGGGCAGCGGCAAAGTGGTGCGCAGAACGATCGCAATATGCCCATCGGCGGCAGCTCGTTCTTTGCTGTCTGGCCGATGATCGCGCGCTCGTTGCATCCGCCGACGATAGGCTCCGACCACCCGCGACGTCAACCCGCCAGCCGTTCGGAAGCGCCGGCGGGTTGTTAACCCACGGATCGCCACACAGTTCGCGTATAATACGCTTTGTAATGTATACAAAGCGTATTATACAGGCTGCCTTCTGCCCTGGTGGTCCCAGTGATCGAGGGACCACCAGGGCAGGCTGCAGCCCTCCTTGTCTGCACACACACACACTGATCTCCCCCCCCCCCCCCTGCCCTCTGATCGCCCACAGCACTCCTCAGACCCCCCCTGCCCACCCATCAGACCCATGTTTGCACCCAATCACCCCCCTAATCACCCATCAATCACTCTCTGTCACTATCTGTCAACGCTATTTTTTTAGGTTAGGTCCTAAACTGCCCCCTGGGGGCTCCTGATCACCCCCCCACACACACACACACACCCTCAGATCCTCCCCAGACCCCCCACCCCCCTGTGTACTGTATACATCTATTCTTCCCTGTAAAATCACTCACTGATCAACTGTCAATCGCCCATCAATCACCCCCTGTCACCACCTGTCACTAACACCCATCAGATCAGACCCTAACCGGGCCCTTGCAGGCACCTGATCACCCGCCCACACCCTCAGATCGTTCACACACCCGCCCTCAGATCGCCTCCGAAGTGCATTGTTTACATCTGTTCTCCCCTCTAATCACCCATCAATCACTTCCTGTCACTATCTGTCAACGCTATTTTTAGGTTAGGTCCTAAACTGCCCCCTGGGGGCTCCTGATCACCCCCCCCCCCACACACACACACCCTCAGATCCTCCCCAGACCCCCCCCAGTCGAGTTGGTTATCGATTTCATACCACTCAGCCCGGTATTCATCGAAGGCACTGAAGTCACCAGAGTATCAAGTGTTCGGTTTCTGGGCACTACCATCACCAACGACTTGAGATGGAGTGAAAACACCACTAAATGCCAAAAAGAGGCGCAGCAACGGCTGTTCTTCCTAAGAAAACTCAGGAAGTTTGGTATGCCGCAGGAACTGTTATCAAGCTTCTACACTGCCACCATCGAGTCAATCCTGTGCTCATCTATCATCGTGTGGTATGGGGGTGCCACCACGAGCGACAGGTACAGACTTCAAAGAGTAATCAAGGCAGCGGAAAGAATCATTGGGTCACCCCTGCCACCTCTGGACCTCCTCCACGCATCCAGATTAAAAACAAGGGCATACAGGATCACGAATGACCCGCACCATCCCGGTAGCCGCTTCTTCAACCGCATGCGCTCAGAATACCGTTACAGGGCTATTTCCACCAAAACCTCCAGGCACAGGAACTCCTTTTTCCCCCAAGCAGTGTGCCTTCTGAACTCTAGTCACACACACAGAAAAACTAAATAGAACATCTGTGACCCAGGCCTAAATAAATATGTACTTTTCCGAGGTTCCGCACGTAGTTTTTGCACTACAATACCCTAAAGTCTTTTGTCTGCACATGTTTTGCTTGCACTAAGTTGTTTTATTGTTCTTTGTCTGTCATTGCATGCTTTGCACTACTATGTTTTTGCCGCTTTGTACTATGCTCTATGCCGATGTGTACCACAAACAATTCCGAGGGTGGCAACTGCTGCACTTGGCGAAATAAATCTGATTCTGATTCTGTGTACTGTATACATCTATTCTTCCTTGTAATCACCCACTGATCACCTGTCAATCACCCATCAATCACCACCTGTCACTAACACCCATCTGATCAGACCCTAACCTGCCCCTTGCGGGCAACTGATCACCCGCCCGCACCCTTAGATGGCCCGCAGACCGCCCTCAGATCGCCTCCAAAGTGCATTGTTTACATCTATTCTCCCCTCTAATCACCCATTAATCATGGCGTCACCACCTGTCACTGCTATCCATCAGATCAGACCCTCATCTGCCCCTTGCGGGCACCCAATCACCCGCCCACACCCTCAGAACGCCCTCAGACCCCAGCCCTGATCACCTCGCCAGTGCATTTCTTGCATCTATTCTCCCCTCTAATCACACCCTGATCACCTATCAATCACCCCGTCACCACCTGTCACTGCTACCCATCAGATCAGACCCTAAACTGCCCCCTGCGGGCACCCAAACACCCACCCACACCCTCAGACCCCGCCTGAACACCTCTCCAGTGCATTATTTACATCTGTTCTCCCCTCTAATCACCCATCAATCACCCCTTGTCACTGCTACCCATCATACCCATCAGATCAGACCCACATCAGCCCCTTTGCGGGCACCCAATCATCCACCCACACCCTCGGATTGCCCTCAGAATCCCCCCCCCCCCCCCCGATCACCTCCCCAGTGCATTGCTTGCATCTATTCCCCCCCTCTTATCACACCTTGAGACACCCATCAATCTCCTCCTGTCACCACCTGTCACCCCCTAGCACACCTACCTATCAGATCAGGCCCTAATTTGCCCCGTGTGGGCTCCTGATCACTCGGCCAAACCCTCAGATCCCCCTCAGACCCCCTTCCGATCACCTCCCCAGTGCATTGATTGCATCTATTCTCCCCTCTAATCACCCCCTGAGACACCCATCAATCACCTCCTGTCACCTCCTAGCATTCCTATCCATCAGATCAGGCCCTAATCTGCCACCTGCGGGCTTCTGATCACCCGGCCAAACCCTCACCCGCCCCACCGAAGTGACAGAATTTTTTTTCCTGATCACTGCTGGTCTCTACGACTTAATTGTCGCTGAGACCAACCGTTATGCCACACAATACGCAACCGCCAATCCAAGAAGCTACCATGTCCAGCCTTTTCGGTGGAAACCACTCCAAGTTTCCGAACGTAACATTTTTTGGGGCCTTCTCCTTAACATGGGTCTAGTCAAAAAGAATGTATTGCGGTCTTATTGGTCTACGCACCCAATACATCATATGCCCATGTTCTCTGCTGCCATGTCCAGGTCACGATTTGAGAACATCCTGCGCTTCCTGCACTTCAGTGCCAATACAGCCTGTCATCTTATGACCTGCTTATGACCGGTTCCACAAAATTCGGCCCCTCATAGACCACCTGTCATCAAAATTTGCAGATGCTTATACCCCTGTACAGGCATTTTGAGGCATTTGGTTTCCAGACTACTCCTCACGGTTTTGGGTCCTTAAAATGCCAGGGCAGTATAGGAACCCCACCAAGTGACCCCATTTTAGAAAGAAAACACCCCAAGATATTCCGTTAGGTGTATGATGAGTTCATAGAAGATTTTATTTTTTTGTCACAAGTTAGTGGAAAATTACACTTTGTGAAAAAAAAAAAAAAAAACAATAAAAATCAATATCCGCTAACTTGTGACAAAAAATAAAATCTATGAACTCACCATACTACTAACGGAATACCTTGGGGTGTCTTCTTTCTAAAATGGGGTCACTTGTGGGGTTCCTATACTGCCCTGGCATCAGGGCCGGTGCTACCATAAAGGCAAAGGAGGCAGCTGCCCCAGGGCCCCAGAGCTTGTAGGGGCCCCCAGTGGCTACAAGAGGAAAAAATTTTTTTTCAAATCGGCCTTATAGTTTTTGAGAAAATCGATTTTAAAGTTTCAAAGGAAAAAAAATACACATTTAAAAACCTGCCGACTTTAATGGTTAATAGCAAATCCACCTTAAATGCTAGAAACCCTAAATTTGCAGGATATGTTAAGGAGATCATTAGGAATAAGAGGAAAAACAATTTTTCAAAAAGACCTTATAGTTTTTGAGAACATCGATTTTAAAGTTTCGAAGGAAAAAAGTATACTTTCAAATGTGGTAAATGTCACTTTTAGTAGCAAACCTAACGGCAGTGTAATTTTACATGCATCAAACGAAAGCGCAATAAATTTCCTGACGGGGTTACCAGGGGGTCCATATGCAGCCGCAGCGCTTTGGCCAGGGATCGCTATACAGCCGCAATATGGCTGTATGAAGATCCCTGGCATTTCTTCCTATTTTCTAATTATTTTTTTTTATGTTTAGAGTGTGGGAATTTTTTTTTTAATTATGTGGGGTCCCCCCTCCTGAAACTTTTTAACCCCTTGTCCCCCATGCAGGCTGGGATAGCCAGAATGTGGAGCTCCGACCGATTGGGACTTCACACCCTGACTATACCAGCTGCAAAAAAGGTCCCCTAATGCCGATTTTTGTTCCGGGGTATATGTTGGGGGGCCCCCCAGGTTTATTTTGCCCTGGGGCCCCATTGTTGCTTAAACCGGCCCTGCCTGGCATTTTAGGGGCCCTAAACCGTGAGGAGTAGTCTAGAAACCAAATGCCTCAAAATGACCTACGAATAGGACGTTGGGCCCCTTAGCGCACCTAGGCTGCAAAAAAGTGTCACACGTGTGGTATCGCCGTACACAGGAGAAGTAGTATAATGTGTTTTGGGGTGTATTTTTACACATACCCATGCTGGGTGGGAGAAATATCTCTGTAAACGACAATTTTTTGTTTTTTTTTTACTCACAATTGTCCATTTACAGAGATATTTCTCCCACCCAGCATGGGTATGTGTAAAAATACACCCCAAAACACACTATACTATTTCTCCTGAGTACGGCGATACCACGTGTGACACTTTTTTTGCAGCCTAGGTGCGCTAAGGGGCCCAACGTCCTAATCACAGGTCATTTTGAGGCATTTGGTTTCTAGACTACTCCTCACGGTTTAGGGCCCCTAAAATGCCAGGGCAGTATAGGAACCCCACAAGTGACCCCATTTTAGAAAGAAGACACCCCAAGGTATTCCGTTAGTAGTATGGTGAGTTCATAGAAGATTTTATTTTTTGTCACAAGTTAGCGCATATTGATTTTTATTGTTTTTTTCACAAACTGTCATTTTCCACTAACTTGTGACAAAAAATAAAATCTTCTATGAACTCACCATACTCTTAACGGAATACCTTGGGGTGTCTTTTTTCTAAAATGCGGTCACTTGTGGGGTTCCTATACTGCCCTGGCATTTTAGGGGCCCTAAAGCGTGAGGAGTACTCTAGAAACCAAATGCCTGAAAATGACCTATGAAATCCTAAAGGTACTCATAGGACGTTGGGCCCCTTAGCGCACCTAGGCTGCAAAAAAGTGTCACACATGTGGTATTGCCGTACTCAGGAGAAGTAGTATAATGTGTTTCAGGGTGTATTTTTACACATACCCATGCTGGGTGGGAGAAATCACTCTGTAATGGACAATTGTGAGTAAAAAAAATTAAAAAAAATCTCATTTACAGAGATATTTCTCCCACCCAGCATGAGTATGTGTAAAAATACACCCCAAAACACATTATACTATTTCTCCTGAGTAGGGCGATACCACATGTGTGACCCCTTTTTGCAGCCTAGGTGCGCTAAGGGGCCCAAAGTCCTATGAGCACCTTTAGGTTTTACAGGGGTGCTTACAATTTAGCACCCCCAAAATGCCAGGACAGTAAACACACCCCACAAATGACCCCATTTTGGAAAGTAGACACCCCAAAGTATTCAGAGAGGGGCATGGTGAGTCCGTGGCAGATTTAATTTTTTTTTATCACAAGTTAGCAGAAATGGAAACTTTTTTTTCCGCCATAGTGCCCCTTTAAGTCTCTCTTTTAAATGAAGCATTCTACTATTCTTTTTCTTTAATGTCAAGACACAACATATTACACAGTCAAGTTACAAACTTGCATACAAAAGAACAACACAATACGATACAGATGCTCTGTTCCCATGGGATGGTTGTTCCCATGGAACATGGGATGGTTTTCCAGCCTATCAGATGCTCCCACGTCTTGGCAAACGTCAGTGGGTAGAACAGTGTGAAATCTAACCCCAGCCAGACGTGATGGGCAGCGGACAGCCCATGAAATAACTTCTGAGACCTGAAAATAACTTGCATGACTTTTTGACATTTTCATAATGGGAGCAACCATATTGTTTAGCTCTTAGGGTTTGGGATTCCATCTTATGATTTACCCCATGCTTGTACTTGCATATGCACATGCATATTTTAGACTCTTCACAGAAGCTTTGGGGATGAATTTTACTGGTAAAGCGCCCTATTTCTTGGTAAAAGAATAGTACTTGTGTACATTATGTAACAAAAGCAACATAGGAATTAGAACAGAGGTGTAGGTCTGCCATAAGTTTGTGGTTTAGAACTGCCAACGTCAAGAACCTGTGTGGATACCTGCATGCTGTTGCATGTCCAGCAACTGATTATAGTAACCATGTTTTTTTTTTATCCTCCCATCTGTATTATCCATTAGTAGCAGAGGACCCTGCACAAATGACTTTACACTATAAAGGTAAATACAGGTGAAACTTGAATACAAAAGTCCATTTATTTCAGTAATTCAACTTAAAGGGAACCTAAACTGAGAAGGATATGGATTTTTCCTTTTAAATAATACCAGTTGCCTGACTCTCCTGCTGATCCTGTGTCTCTAATACTTTTAGCCACAGCTCCTCAACAAGCATGCAGATCAGGTGCTCTGACTGAAGTCAGACTGGATTAGCTGTATGCTTGTTCAGGGGCTGTGGCTAAAAGTATTAGAGGCACGGGAACAGCAGGAGAGTCAGGCAACTGGTATTATTTAAAAGGAAAAATCCATATCCTTCTCAGTTTAGGTTCACTTTAAAAGGTGAAACTAATATATGAAGTAGGAACCCTTTGCTGGTGTTTTGGATTAATTGGCTGATTAGAGTCTGACACTTTGAGCCTGGAATATTGAGCATTTTTACAATATTGTAATGGTCTGTAAGCCATAATCATCCAATTTATAACAAATAAAGCCTTAAAGAAAACCTGTAACGAAGAAAAGCTTCCCTGGGGAGTACTAACCTCGGGTGGGGGAACCCTCCGGATCCTATCGAGGCTTCCCCCGTCCTCCTGTGTCCCACGGCGGCGGCGAAAAGATATGTAAATATTTACCATTTCGGCTCTAGCACAGTATCGGCTCTCCGCTCGGTGATAGGCGGAAATAGCCGATCGCTGTCTGGCCGCTCTCCTGCGCAGGCGCAAGTCGCCTGCGTAGTGGAGCGGACCCGACAGAGATCGGCTATTTTCACCTATCTCCGTGCTGAAAGCCGGAACAGTTCCTCCCACTAGAGCCAGGTAGGGGAAATATAGCAAGCCTTGTCAGGCTTGTCGAGCACGGATTGCGGGACGCTTCGGGGGATTTGGCGCTGGATTGCCTGCAGCTACAGGGGAGGGGGAAGCCTCATTGGGACCCTGAGGCTTCCCTCTCCTGAGGTGAGTACCCCCAGGGGAACTTTTTTTTGTTACAGAGTCTCTTTAAATGGAACCTTAATTCTAAAAAATAAAAAATTAGTTTTACTTACCTGGGGCATCTACCAGCCCCCTGCAGCAGTCCTGTACTCTCGCAGTCACTCATGGCTCATCCGGTCCCCTGCTGCCAGCTAGTTTCGTTTTTGCTGACTCGGAGTCGTCAGGCCGCCGCGCGTACCTTTGCACGCCCCTTTGCACGCCTTCACGCTGGTGCAGGAAGCTATCTCGGACATTAACATGTCTCCTCCGGTCCCCTGCTGCCAGCTAGTTTCGTTTTTGCTGACTCGGAGTCGTCAGGCCGCTGCGCGTACCTTTGCACGCCCCTTTGCACGCCTTCACGCTGGTGCAGGAAGCTATCTCGGACATTAACATGTACATTTTAATTTTTACACGTAAAAATGTACTTGTTAATGTCCGCGACAGCTTCCTGCACTAGCGGGAATGCATGTAAAGGTAGGCGTGGCGACCCACCGATTCCGAGTTGGCATAAATGAAACTAGCTCGCGGCGGGGGACCGGAGCTGCAGGAAGGGGAGTGAATAATTGCTGCACTTGGGGGCCTGGAGGAGTTATTGGCTGCAATACTTTATGCAGTGCAGTCATTAACCCCTCCTGGTCCCCAAGTGCAGCGATTAACTTTGCTGGGTAGCCTTATACTTAAAGAGGAACTCCAGCCTAAACAAACATACTGTCGTTAAGTTACATTAGTTATGTTAACTAAAATAGATAGGTAATATAATCTCTTACCATCACTGTTTTAAAAGAGCAGGCAAATGTTTGATTTCATGATGGCAGCCATCTTTTTGGTTAAAAGGAGGTGACAGGGAGCATGAGACACAGTTCCAACTGTCCTGTGTTCTGAGCACCTCCCCCAGTTGCTAGGCAACGTGAATAACAACATAGGAAATCCCATCATGCTCTGCACAGCATCAGGGGAAAAAAGCCCGGGCTTTTTTTCTTTGAGGGGTGAAGCTTAGCTAAAAATGCAGCTAGAAATGATGCTTTGGTAAGAAAAACAATGTTCTGATGCTGTGAAACACCAAGCCTTTTCAGTTCTGCTGAGTAGATTTTTAGTCCAGAGGTTGACTTTAAGTCAATAAAAAATTCCAGCTTAAGAGGTTTGAATATTGGAGTCGACTTATACACAAGGTCGACTTGTATTCAAGTATATACGGTATTTCATATATTAATTTCACCTTTTAAGTTAAAATACTGAAATAGATATACTTTTGCAAAATTTTCAAATCTTTCAAGTTCCACCTCTTCCATGAACCTGTTGTTTTGAACATTCTTAATATCAGTAATAATAATAGTTTTTGAGGTTTACGTCTAATGATATTGGTTATTTTGGTTTATGTTACTTCCAGGAGGTAAAAGAATCTGTAAGAGCAACCCTCCAAGTGATCTGATCTTCAGTGCAATCTCTGCTGTGTTTCCAGAGAGGGGCTTTCCAGAGGAGGTCAAAGAAAGGTAGGGTATGTTGTAAGAGGTTACTGCAGACACATTCAGTTCATTTTCTTCAGATTATTTACTGTCAGTACCAGGCTATGGTTGCCCCAGTAAAACTGTAGTCATGTGTATTTTGTTTCCTTAATTGCTTAAATCTAATTTCAACCAAACCTTTTCTGTTAGCATTGCAGATAGTTTGGAAAGGTTGGTACCAAGTTCCAGTGGCTACAGTGCAAAGTATTATTATAAAATACAAGATGTACTGCACTGTGGAAAATCTCAGAGCACGTGGTCGGAAGCTAAAAGTGACACCTGTGCTGGCCAGGAGGATAGTGTGAGAGGTGAAAAAGACTCCAAGGATTACCACCAAGGTCATCCTGGTCAATCTAGGCTCTGCTTGTGGCAATGTCTCAAGGCAGACAATCCAACGGACGCTGCACTCTGCTGGGTTCCATAGATGCAGACCAACTAGGATGCCGCTTCTCCAGATAAGGCACACAAAAGCTTGCTTGGCCTTGCAAATGCTCACCTGGACAAAGAAGAAGACTTCTGGTCATCTGTGTTATGGTCAGAAGAAACAAAAATTCAATTGTTTGGTCACAATGATGTTTGCTTCATTTGTTGTAAAAAAAAGGAGAAGCCTTAAATCCAAAGAACACCATCCCCACTGTCAAGCATGATGGTGGTAACCTAATGCTTTGGGGGAGGGGGGGGGTTCAGCCAATGGACTAGGGAACCTAATCATAGTAAACGGCACCATGAAAAAAGAGCAATACATGAGGATTCTCAACGACAACATCAGGCACTCTGCAGAGAAACTTGGCCTTGGGTACCAGTGGACATTTCAGCATGACAGTGACCCAAAACACACAGCAAAAGTGGTGAAGAAATGGTTAGCAGACAACAACATTAACGTTTTGAAGTGGCCCAGCCAGAGTCCTGACTTGAATCCAGTTGAGAATCTGTGGAGGGAGCTAAACATGGCCGTTTCTACGGCCATGCGGGGCGTGCCGCTGCCCGGGGCGCTGCTGGGGGGGCGCTGTGATGGAGGGGGAGCCGCAGCCGCGGGGAGGGCAGCCCGACCTCTCCCTCCCTTCCTCTCCCCGGGCCGCCCTCCCTGCGATCCCCCCTCAGACGCAGAGTAATGCAGCAGGGAAGCGCTATGCAAAACTACTCACCTCGCTGGCTCCAAGCGCTGCTCTCTCGACGCCAGTCTCCTCTCTGCCTACACGCTGATACACACACACGCTGCTTCCTGTTTAGCAGCGTGTGTGTGTATCAGCGTGTAGGCAGAGAGGAGACTGGCGGCGAGAGAGCAGCGCTTGGAGCCAGCGAGGTGAGTAGTTATGCATAGCGCCCACGATCTACCCAGGAGTCCTTCGCGATCTACTGGTAGATCGCGATCGACACATTGGGCACCCCTGTGTTATGGGTTAATGGCCATTAAATGGTGACTGGAAAATTCCCTTGATCACAGAGGACAAGCAGGATGTAGGAGAGTAGAAAGAGATTGAGGAGTAGACTACACAGGAGGTAAGTATGACTTGAGAAAGTTTATTTTGACTTTTAATTTTCAGTTCAGGTTTTCTTTAACCATTTCAGCCGCCCAGACGTGAAGCTCACGTCCGGGCGGATGCTCAGCTGCGCTCTCCCGCTCCCACGCGCTGCTGCGCGTGATCGCGGGCGCGCCCCCGTGTCCCCGCTGTGTCCACCGGTAGCCCTGGGATCAGTTAAAGGGAACATCCCTGTCCCCCGTAGAAAAACCGAAGCGCTCACCCGTGAGGCTTTGGCTCTTCTGCCCGGAAAAATGCATCCCCCTTGTACTTCCGCATAGTGAGAAGTACAAGGAGGGAAACCAAAAATGAAGGTGGCCATCTTGTGGCCAAATAGTAAAACTACATCAACACATTTTCTACATTTAAATTTACACATCTAACAACATTAAAAAATAGCTGTTTATGTCCCACACCAAAATATTCCCCAAATAAAATTTTTAATGGAAAAAAAAATTACAAATAAAAAAATACATAAATAGTTACCTAAGGGTCTGAACTTTTTAAATATGCATTTGAAGGGGGTATACTACAAACATTTTTTAAATTATAAGCTTGTAAATAGTGATGGACGCAAAACGGAAACAATGCACCTTTATTTCCAAATAAAATATTGGCGCCATACATTGTGATAGGGACAAAATTTAAATGGTATAATAACAGAGACATACGGGCAAATAAAATACATAGGTTTTAATCATGGTAGCATGGATTATTTTAAAGCTATAATGGCCGAAAACTGAGAAATAATGAATTTTTTCCATTTTTTTTCTTATTAATTCTGTTAAAATGCATTTACAGTAAAGTGGCTCTCAGCAAAATGTACCAACCAAAGAAAGCCCAATTAGTGGCGGAAAAAACAAGAAATAGATCAATAAATTGTGATAAGTAGTGATAAAGTTATTAGCGAATTAATGGGAGGTGAAAATTGCTCCGATGCATAAGGTGAAAAATCCCCGCGGGATGAAATGGTTAAGTCAAAATTAACCAGGGGTATGAATAATTATGGGCAGCACTGTAAGGTACATTAACTTCTGCTGTGGACTGCCTCCACCATAGACGTCAGGACAGTTTTGCATTTTGGAAAATTGTTCCCTCATCCCTAAGGCTTACACCACTTCGATGTTATCTGAAGGACTACCTGTGTCCAGAGTATATTCACTCAATTTACCATTCTACTACATAGATTTAGTTAGATTGCACAATCAAGATTGTATCATTGAAGACAAACTGTTGTTAACCGACACAAACAAACTGTTCATGGATAACTGAATGTCAACTTTTGTCATAGATACAAGGAACTGACTGCCGTATCAGATCCCAATGCTCTTCCACCACAATGCACGCCAAATATTGATGGCCCCTGTGCTAAGTCTGTTCCAAGAGAGCAGTCCCTGCACTCCTTCCATACGCTGTTCTGTCGCCGTTGTTTTAAATATGACTGCTTCCTGCACCGTAAGTTAACTCTTATGATGTGTTTTATACGTGAGACTAATGTATTGCTTTTTTTATTTTTGGGGTGGGAGGGAGGCGCCCCTAAAAGTATAACCTGCTTAAAAACAGTATTTAAAAGGTAAGAGGAACTTACCTCAGGATGTCACATACTGTAGTTTAGGGTAAAAGAAAGGTAGTTTACTTGTAAATATAAACACCAGACAAGGCATTTCACGGGAGTCAACCTGCTTCCCCAGATCAGTAAATAGTGTCTTAAAGTGAGTTTTGCATAGCTTGGAGCTTACCTTACCTGGCTTGAAGCTTACCTTTAAACTGTTTATAACTGTTTTATACTTTTTAGGAGGCCTCCCTACCAAGTTCCTATGGGGATGGTTATTAGTTTGGGCCACTAATTGTCTTCCCCCTTAGTGGCCCTAAATAGACTTGTAAATCCACAAGTGTGATTGGATACATCACACCCAAAGCTTATATATCATGGTTGCCGTTCCGCAACTCAGGTTTGTGAGTACCACTTTTATTGGTCTTATTTATACCGTGTGCATAACTATACTACAACATAAGAAGCTCCGGGTCTCTCCTATGCTTTTTCTCTCTTTCTGGAAGGTCCAATAGTAATATGGAGGCTGCCATATTTATTTCCTTTTAAAGGAAACCAGAACCCAAAGCATTAGGAGAAACGGGGGAGCAGGCATGAATGGGGAGCTGTCCCGATGCCCACCGCTTCCCCCATTCTTCATCACTGCGCCTGCGCTGGCCTGGCTGGGCGCATCCTATAGCCCATGGCCGGGAGCTCTCTGCGCATGATATCACAATTACGGCATGCTCAGAGCGCTCCCGACCTTGGTCGCGTGCTTTAGGAGGCGAGCAGCCCGGCCAGCATAGGCACAGTGATGCCCGACACCGGTGGCCCAGAAATGGCTGCCAGGGGGCATTTAGGTATGAAAAGAGGGGGGCAGAGAAGAACAGGGGGAGTGGTTGACATCAGGACAGCTCCCCATTCATGCCTGCTCCCCCTGTGTTTCCTAATGCTTTGGGCTCTGGTATTCTCTAAAGGGACTCCGAGCAGTGCAGTACTATGGAAAGATGCATACCATTTTGAAGCTCTCTTTCTCCTCTTTCCAAAGATATATAAACCACCACCCTACGCCTTTTAGTTTTCAATACAAGGAACCCAGGGGGATATAATTACAAACATCATGACGGTAGGTGTGAGGATATAATTAATTCGTTGTGGGTATGCTTGAAGGCATACCCACAGGCACTGCTCAGAGTCCCTTTTAACAATACCAGTTGCCTGGCAGTCCTGCTGATCCTCTGCCTCTAATACTTTCAGGCACAGACCCTGAACAAGCATGCAGCAGATCAGGTGTTTCTGAAATTATCTGACAAGACTAGCTGCATGCTGTCCCAATGACAGGTTTGCATTAAAGTTACACAGTGGTGCAGTAATATGTTAATAGTGCCAGATTTCTATTATGTTCTGTATACAGTATATTTCTTTTTTTCTATTAGTGCTGTAGAAAAAAAGATCACTTTTATACACTGGTATCCTACCTAATTAAAGGCAAGTGTCCCTGCGTCCTGACCTTGGTCCTGTCCCTGTGTCAGTGCTTTTGCACTACTGTGCATGTCCTGCACTGACAGCCGTTGAGACATGACGCAGGACAGACCGGGGGGCGGACCGCGGGTGCACGCGCGATGGGCGGGCGGGTGCGTGGTGGTGACAGACCTAGAGCCCGTTTATAAATGGGCTTAGGTCACTAGTTGTTAAAATGAAGATGAAATATATGCTTGCTGAAAAAGTTAACGTTGAAAGCAAAATACATTTCAATGGGATTACTTTTACGTAACAGACGACAAAATGGATGTGTATACCAGAGGCTTATTTGAAGAGGAGATGAGCATTAACCACTTAATGACCACAGGCTTACACCTCCATAGTGACCAGGCTATTTTTTAGAATTAAGTGCTCTGCAACTTTAATAGCTTCCTCCAGAGCCATACAGTGCAGCTCACACATGAACACCCCCCTTCTGCCCACCAACAGAGCTTTCTGTTGGTGGGCTCTGATCGCTGCTTCAGGCTTTACTTTTGTTTTATATTCATTTATTTGTTTTTTTTAATTAAAAATTAAAAATTTTTAATGTATTTTTTCTCCCCTCCCCCCGTCAGCCAATCAGCCTATGAGAGCCGATCGCGATTGGAGTCTCTCCAGGGGACAGTTGAGTGACAGGGCTGTCCCCAGTACAGCGCTGCATTAGATCGCAGTGCTGTACAAACAAAAGAAACAGACACTCCTTTTTTTCAGTCTGCTAGTGGCAATATACATATTTTTGAGTCGGCCATGTATCGACAGGAGAAATTTGAGCGTATGACCACCTTAAGGAAAGTTTAGAACTCCTTTGTAGTTTTTTTTTATTTTTTTATTAATATTATTGTAAAGTGGGAAGCCTTATACAGCAGTAATAACCTGATAGAATGTTGTCCTTTATTTTACCTCCCTTAACAATCCAAGTATTTGGGGGTATTTCAACAGGTACTTATCACTGGATACACAGCAATAAAATATTCACAGGAGTTTGTTAATAGTAAGATTTTTGGCTATTATGCTTCACTCCTGCCTGGCATGTATAGTGGTGCCAACTGACTGCAGCCAGTGAAATATCTGAAGAAGGCACTCAGCCAAATGTCTTAATTCTTATCTGAACAAGTTAATCCAGCTGGAGCTTTGAGTCCGTCAGAAGAAAAGCGCAATATAAATGTTCTGTGTCTGTCCGTCAGTGGCATATCTCCATTATAGCCGGTGGATGGAGTAGAATGAAGAAGTTTACCATTTTAAAGCTATGAAGCCAACATTGGGCTGAATGTTTAGATCTGTTTCTTATTTGTGTCATTTTTTTATTAAGTAATTCCATTATCTTGTATTTCAGCTTTTCATGCAAGTCCCAACATGTGCAGGAGGCGAAACCGAGAAATTAAGATTGAGACTGAACCGTGTGGCAATCACTGTTTTCTGTGGCTGGTGGGTGTTATTTTAAAATCATTGTTTCAAATCTGATTTTTTTTTTTTTTATGTTTTTCTTAAAGTGAACCTCCAGACTAAAAATCGACTCAGCAGCACTGAAAAGGCCTGGTGTTTCTATAACAGTTTCACAGCTTCAGAACTTTGTTTCTCTTATACAAGCCTCATTTTTAGCTGCACAGAAGAAAACTGCCCGGGCAGTTTTCCCCTTATGCTGTGCAAAGCATGATGGGATTTCTGATGTTGTTCTCGTTCTGCTGTTTTGGTGCAATTATTTTTTTTACATTTTGAATTTGACATTTGAAGCCTAGTGTGTGCAGCTGGGAGGGGTTATCAGGACACAGGACAGTTGAAACTGTGTCTCATGCTCCCTGTCACCTCCTTTCAACCAAAAAGATGGCTGCCCCCATGACAAAGATGGCAGCCCCCATAAATCACAAACATTTGCCTGTTCTTTTAAAACAGGGTGGGTAAAAGATTATATTACCTATCTATTCTAATTGACATAACTAATGTAACTTAATAACAGTATGTTTGTTTAGGCTGAAGTTCCCCTTTAAAGAGACTTTTCAGCCTTATTTCTTCTATCCTATAAGTTCCTATACCTGTTCTAATGTGCTCTGGATTACTGCAGCCTTTTCTAGTTGCACTGTCTCTGTAATATATCAAATCTTCTTTCCTTTGTCGGGCTTCCCACAGAGAAGAATGCCCTGTCGCTGCTGTGATAGGGAGAAGTTATGCATGCCCTCTGCAGGCCCCCTGCAGGCTCTGTTGTGTGTGTGCTTTGTTTATTCCTCACAGACAGGTCTCTGCTCTCTGCTTCAGCTTGTCATGCTGAGAGACAGTGAGAATCCCTGACAGGAGTGCAGATATTTCACTTTGCAATAAAAACTTGTAGTATACCGTAACATTTATTTATAACATTTATATATATATATATATATATATATATATATATATATATATATATATATATATATATATATATATATATATATATATATACACACACACACACACACACACACACACACACACACACACACACACACACACAGTGGCTTACAAAAGTATTCGGCCCCCTTGAAGTTTTCCTCATTTTGTCACATTACTGCCACAAACATGAATCAATTTTATTGGAATTCCACGTGAAAGACCAACACAAAGTGGTGTACACGTGAGAAGTGGAAGGAACCTCGTACATGATTCCAAACATTTTTTACAAATAAATAACTGCAAAGTGGGTTGTGCATAATTATTCAGCCCCCTGAGTCAATACTTTGTAGAACCACCTTTTGCTGCAATTACAGCTGCCAGTCTTTTAGGGTATGTCTCTACCAGCTTTGCAGATCTAGAGACTGAAATCCTTGCCCATTCTTCTTTGCAAAACAGCTCCAGCTCAGTCAGATTAGATGGACAGCATTTGTGAACAGCAGTTTTCAGATCTTGCCACAGATTCTCGATTACATTTAGATCTGGACTTTGACTGGGCCATTCTAACACATGGATATGTTTTGTTGTAAACCATTCCATTGTTGCCCTGGCTTTATGTTTAGGGTCGTTGTCCTGCTGGAGGGTGAACCTCCGCCCCAGTCTCAAGTCTTTTGCAGACTCCAAGAGGTTTTCTTCCAAGATTGCCCTGTATTTGGCTCCATCCATCTTCCCATCAACTCTGAACAGCTTCCCTGTCCCTGCTGAAGAGATGCACCCCCAGAGCGTGATGCTGCCACCACCATATTTGAAAATGGGGATGGTGTGTTCAGAGTGATGTGCAGTGTTAGTTTTCCGCCACACATAGCGTTTTGCATTTTGGCCAAAAAGTTCCATTTTGGTGTGATCTGACCAGAGCACCTTTTTTCCACATGTTTACTGTGTACCCCCACATGGCTTGTGGCAAACTGCAAACAGGACTTCTTATGCTTTCTGTTAACAATGGTTTTCTTCTTGCCACTCTTCCATGAAGGCCAACTTTGTGCAGTGCACGACTAATAGTTGTCCTATGGACAGATTCCCCCACCTGACCACCTGAGCTGTAGATATCTGCTGCTTGTCCAGAGTCACCATGGGCCTCTTGACTGCATTTCTGATCAGCGCTCTCCTTGTACGGCCTGTGAGTTTAGGTGGACGGCCTTGTCTTGGTAGGTTTACAGTTGTGCCATACTCCTTCCATTTCTGAATGATCGCTTGAATAGTGCTCTGTGGGATGTTCAGGGCTTTGGAAATCTTTTTGTAGCCTAAGCCTGCTTCTAAATTTCTCAATAACTTTATCCCTGACCTGTCTGGTGTGTTCTTTGGACTTCATGGTGTTATTGCTCCCAATATTCTCTTAGACAGCCTCTGAGGCCGTCACAGTTTTTCCCATTCATAAAACTTTGCAGGAAATTATTTCCTCTCAATGGCAAAATCCTGAGAGGCCCCTTTTTATACCTAAATCGGCTAAAAGGAAATATCCCTTTGCCCAGGCTGAAATGGATAAATTGCCAAAATGTCCTAAATTTGATGCTTCGCTGTCTAAATATTCGAAAGATTCTGATCTATCATTTGAGGACGCTGGTTTCCTCAAGGATGTGATGGATTAAAAAGTAAATACCCTTCTTAAAAAGGCCTGGGAATCAGCAGCCTTTGGCTTCATTCCAAGTATTTCAGCAACATGTATTTCTCGGAACCTTAGAATTTGGATGGATAATTTGGTCAATCAAATTTCTAATGGTGTCCCTTTAAAAGATTATGCGGCATCCTTACCTGTGGTGCATAGAGCGGTCGCCTTTTTAGCAGATGCGGTTACTGAACTTATTTGAGTTTCGGCTCGTACAACGGCGCTCATTAATTCCGCAAGGCATGCAGTTTGGCTGAAACCCTGGGAGGGAGACCAGTCTTCTAAGAACAGGCTGTGTTCCATCCCTTTTAAGAGGAATCTCCTTTTTAGCCCGGGTCTAGATGATGTTTTATCCCGTCCAGCTGAAAAGGGAAAGCAATTGTAACGATTGTGGAACTTTCTCCGTGATCAGCGCACAACGCGTGCGCTGACACGGCGGAAATCCTCCACAAGCGTGTAATTGCAGGCACCCAGCAAAAGGTGCTACGCACCCGTAGAGGGAAAATTCCTGTCGGCAGATGGCGCTGGGGAGTGCAGAGGAACCAATCCTCTGTACCTCCACAAATGCCAGACAGGAATTTGTACGAAGCGCAGAACGCAATCGCAAGAGAGGCGATTGAGAATGAGAACGAGCAAAGGGACAGGTTGTATGTGTGTGCGCCAACCTAGTCGCCACCCCGCGACAGTGCACACACAACAGCAGATATGAAACAGGAACGCGATCGCGAGAGGTGCGATCGCCAGACGTGACACAAGGCAGATCAGAACAGAATACGAGGTTAGCAAAGGCACAGCAAATAATACAATGAGGAGATACGGAAAATAACAAACGCTAGCTAACCGCGAACACCACACTCATTCGCAACAGTGCACGCGGTTATGCGCGGTCTCCACGTGATAAGCACAATAGAGACAAGCACGCCTAACTAACCATCGACAGACAAACCTGAAACAGAGGACGCGAACGCTTGCTTAACGGTTACCTCACCGCGCCTCCAGCAAGCGGTCGTAGCAGACAAGACAGACACATGAAAACAGGGACAAGCGAGAGATAGGATCCACAGCACTAGCGAAAGTGGCTAGCGCGATCCAGGAACAGAGTAGCAGAACAGAAGGATCCACAGCACTAGCGGAAAGTGGCTAGCGCGATCCAGGTACAGAGTAGCAGAACAGGAGGATCCACGGCGCTAGCAAAAAGTGGCTAGCGCGATCCAAAGAGACAGATCAGAAGAGATAGCTGGTAGCAACCGCTGCACCAGCTATACTCCAAGAACAGAGATCAGAACGATTTCCTTGTCGACCACCGCTGGGACAGGACAATCGCAACAGACAAACAAAAAAGATAAACAATCCTAACTGCACTAGGGAAAACCTGCCTAGCGCAGATTTAGGAATACTCTAAGCTGATCTTCAAACAGAGAGTAAGGCTGACACCCCACCAGGAGTGTTACATAGGACGAAATCCTTATGACCAGCGAAGCATTGTGGGAAAGACATAGTACTTATAGTACACGCCTCCAATGAATGTGGCCAGGCAATTTGCATGACAACGTATGCAAATTCCTCTGCAAGCACAAGCTGCAAAACTGACAGAAGCTCTTCTTTCCAGAGTCCTGCAGCATGCAAACCTACACAATGGTCAAAAAGCTGCCTGCCTGCACAGGCAGCTGAGCAAATCATCACAGCAATTCCCTAATAAAAAGAAGATTGTGAAGGGAAAGAAAGCTTTCGTCTCTATAAGACAGGATACATCCTCTCTCCTTGATAAAGCGAGGTGTCTCTCGCGGAACTAGTGGGATCTTGTCCTCTGAGGGGATTCCTTGTTCCCTGCTGTGCTGCTGAGATTGACTTTACTATTTCTGGGCTAAGTATCTCCTATATATTTTTTGCACTACTCCACTTTATGCTCTTTTCCCTATGGGCTGCTCCTTTGCCTAAAAATTTATTTTACTAGGCATCTTATCACTAGTAATACTGTATACTTGGATAGCAATTGTGCACTTTATTTCATAATCTTATATATGCGATATTTATTCGTGTGGGTTTTTTTTTTTTTTTATTGCACAGGTGTTTATTAGTCCTGCATCACATTAGGTTGTATACTGAACCCGGGTTCCCCCCCTGTTGGGCTCAATATTGAGCCTACTGTGGGGTTTTATATCTGACAGCAGCATTGTGTCATTATACAATATATTGCATTTAGAGTGATTGTTTCATATGCAGCAGGGATCATGTTGGAATATTTGCTTGGTTTTTAAATGGTTTTATTCTTAATTGAATCATCAGTACTGTGATTATTAATATACCCAATGTTGAATAAAGATTTTTGTTATACTTTTTCAAATTTTGCTGTGGGAGGTGCTATTTTTTAAGGGCTTTCTTCCTCTACCATATATAAGACAGGATACGGCTCAGTCAAAAAGTCGGAATGTGCAGAGGAAATGGTCCTTTCCGAAAGGAAGGGGTAGAGGAGGGTTAACTCTTGGTAAGGCAGAAACCCCCAAGTCTAATAAATGCCAGACTGCCAGTAGGGGGAAGACTATTTATTTTTGTTTCGAATAGGAGAAATTAAATCCCAATCGTTTTGTTTTTCAAATTATAAAACAAGGTTATTGTCTTCAGTTTTCCAGTCCTCGCCCTCAAAGAAAGTTTGTGAACTCAATTCCAAAAGATCCAGAAAAAGCCTGGAGTCTCGAATTGGAGATTCAGAAACTTTTAAAGAAAATAGTTATTGTTCCAATCCCCCATGAAGAGGAATTCCGGGGGTACTACTCCCATGTTTTTTTGGTGAAAAAAGCCAATGGGGAGTTCAGGTTTATTTTAAACCTGAAGTCTCTGAACCCGTTTTTGATTTACAAAAGATTCAGAATGGAGAGCATTTATACAGTGAGAGCTCTATTGAAGGGCAAGGAATACTTTGTCTCAATAGATCTTCGGGACGCCTTTCTTCATATTCCCATTTTTTTCCAGCCATCAAAGATTTTTGGGATTCGCAATCAAAGTCGATTCTCACATACCTCATTTCCAGTTTCAAGCCATGCCATTCGGGATAGCGACAGCACCCCGTATTTTCACAAAAGTGCTGGCAGAAGTAATGAAAGATTTAAGAGTTCAGGAAATCTCGATTGTTCCATATTTGGACGATCTCCTAGTGTTTGCAGAAACAAAGGAGCTAGTCATAGTCCACAGGGACATTGTGATCAGAACTTTATCACAGGTCGGGTGGATTGTGAACTACGAGAAATCAACCCTGACTCCTGTACAGGAGATTATGTTTCTGGGGTACAAGATAAACTCAGTGGGGAGGGAGCTCTTTCTGCCACCAGAGAAAATTTAGAAAATTCAGTCAGAGGTGAATATCCTAATCGGTCAAGAGATGTCTTCTCTTCGACTAATCGTGGGTGCTGGGTCTATTTTCAGCTTCAATTCCAACGGTCACTTGGGCCACACAGCAGAGATCTTCAAGCTCTGCTTTTGGAAAATTGGGACAAATCCAAAGATTCTCTGGATCTGCTAATCCCTAGTCCACAAAGGGTGAAGACCAGTCTGACCTGGTGGTTGAATCCCCAAAATCTGTCCAGGGGAATATTCTGGAGACAAAACGAATCCGATAAACGTTTTTATAGACGCAAGTTCATGGGGAATGGGGTGCAAACAGCATTGGGCAAATAATGCTCAGGGGAATTGGACTCCCTCCATAAGAAAAAAGTCGTCTAACTTCAAGGAACTGATAGCAGTCCAGGAAGCCCTTCTATCTTTTCAATTTTTGATAGAGGGGAATCACGTGTTAATTTTTTCGAACAACATCACTACAGTGGCATATCTGTCAAAACAGGGGGGTCAAAAGAACTCCTGTCCCTTTGTGCAGAGATTCTGATTTGGATAGAACCTCGAGTTCTAACTTTGTCTGCAGTACACATAAAAGGAGTCCTCAACATAGAGGCAGATTTTTTGAGCTGTCAGGAAGTGAACCAATCAGAATGGGAACTTCATTCAGAAGTCTTCCAGTTAGTAACAGAAAAATTTGGAATTCCGGAGGTGGATCTTTTCGCATCCCCGCGGAATTCAAAAGTGAAACGCTTTTTCTCCCTCCACAGATGCCAGAGGTCACTGGGGTTGGACGCACTGAGTTTCCCATGGGAATTCAACCTAGGTTACGCATTCCGTCCTATAATACTTCTTCCGCAAGTCCTAGTGAAACTTCAGAGAGAGAAAGTGAAGTTAATTATAATAGCACCTCAATGGCCAAAGAGGCCATGGTATGCGACTCTACTGAAATTGTCAATGGAGCCTCTGTTTCCATTGCCAGTTCGTCCAGATCTTCTCTTTCAAGGCCCGTTGAATCACCCCAGTGCACAATTATTCAATCTGGCAGCCTGGATCCTGAGAGAAGCACCCCCAGAGCATGATGTTGCCACCACCATATTTGACAGTGATCCTAGTTCAGCTGGCACACCAGTAATAATAATCAAGCAGTTTTATTGTATGCACAACATGACAATTGTTTCGGGGCCACGGCGGGTCCCCTTCATCAGATAAAGTGCAGACATAGGTATGTCTGCACTTTATCTGATGAAGGGGACCCGCCGTGGCCCCGAAACAATTGTCATGTTGTGCATACAATAAAACTGCTTGATTATTATTACTGGTGTGCCAGCTGAACTAGGATTGCTGTTATTGGATCGATGTTGCTTCTGCATCAAGGCTGAGCACCCAACACCCACGGCAAGGTGTGCCTATCCACAACTAGATACTGCATATTTGACAGTGGGGATGGTGTGTTCAAAGTGATGTGCGGTGTTAGTTTTCTGCCACACATAGCGTTTTGCATTTTGGCCAAAAAGACTCCTATTAGACCTACCGGTAATGGAGCTTCTGATTGTCATCCGGGACAACCTGAGAGATCCGGTCCCGCCCCGGATCTGTGGAAACACAATTAACCAAGAAGTTTAAAAGCCCCCCCCCCCCCCTTACCCCTCATAGTTGCATTATCTTTATGGCAATGCACAAAGGATGGGGATGAATGCCGAGGTGCACCAGGGTACCTCAGCACCCAGTTTGATGTGGAATGCATGCCTTGTAAGGGTTTTTTGCCTTCCTCTGGATCAACAGGGATATGTGAAGGTGCAGACTGGTGTTGTACTTTGTTTTCTGGTTAAACTCAATGGACGTATGCCATTTTTTCAACCCAAATAACTATGTAACTATTTATGTTTGAGCGCCGTTGTACTGCTTTAAGGAATCGTGTGGTGTTTCATTTAGTTTTTCATGGATAATTGCAGTGCAGGGAAAATGGATGAAAGTTGTGACGCACATAGCTTTTTTTATTATTATTATTATTATTATACTGACAAGTAAAGTGCAAGTCCAATAAAATTAACATAACATTTATATCAGCTCAAAACAATTAGTATTTTTTTAACCATTTACCTACTGCATAAAATAATTTTTTTATTAACATTCTCACTTTCCCGAACACTTTCATAACTTTCCGAATGGCTGTTCGTTACCATCAGCTCCTGGCTGGAGATACAATACAAATCATCTCACTTGTTTTACTGCTTGTTAAATCCTTTGCAAATTAACATTGATTTAATATTCACCTCACAAGTGGATAATTTCAGTTTTCCTTTGCGGCAACAGCCTTCGTGAATTGACATTGCTAACCACTATGCCATGGTGCATTTCCTCAGGTAACGCAGCAGCCGTGTTTAATCTCCAATAGGGACCAAATGCCCGTGGTAACCAGAGCATTTCTGTTTGTTAATCATTATTATGGTATCATGCCTCTATATAGTGCTGACATCTCCCACAATGCTTTGCTTAGTGCATAGTCATGTCACCAACTGTCCCTCAGAGGAGCTCACAATCTAATCCTCATTTTTTGTTAAAATCCTTCATTCTTTAGGAGGGCGCCAAAGAGTATGCTATGTTGAACAACCCCCGAATAAAGTGCTTGGGAAAACGGCGGAAGAAAAATCCTGCCAGCACAGCTTCCAGTTCCTGTGCCTCCACATCTACCATGGCTGAGGTGAAAGAAGGAGACAGTGACCGAGACACTGGAAATGAATGGGCTTCCAGCTCTTCTGGTGAGGGGAAAGTTGTGGAGCCAAGAGATTACACATGAGAAGAGATTCTGGAGGAAGTTGTAGAGGATATTTATAGACAATGTAAGGCCTAGCTCAGGGGTGTTCAAACTTTGTAAGGATCACGCTGCTATCAGAGTTCGTTCGCTTTCCCCCTCCTGGCGGAAGAATGTCAGGGAAGGATTGAGTATAACTCACCCTTTCACCTTCTCCAGTGGTGAGATCCATGGCAACGGCAGCGTCTTGTGACACACTGCTACGTAATGACGGCAGGTCACATGACACCGCCGTTACCATGGAGATCGCCGCTGGAGAGTGTGATTGGGTGAGTTGGCTTCCTTGTACGTGCTCTGTACGTATCATTCTAAGGTTTGGATAATGCACAAGTTGATAAACGCACAAGTTGATAATAGAGTTCCCCTATTACTTCAACCTTGACCAAAACAAAAGAAAATAACAGTGTAATTTTACACTATACCCATTGCAGTGCACAACCCAGCAAATAAGATCGCAATGCAATGATGTTGAAAAGTCGCATTGCCTGTTGACGCGCACGTAGGCTGGTAACGCACAGCATGCAGCGTGTTATACCAACTGAAATCAGCGCACCACAAACGCACCAGTGTAGAAGTGCCATGAAAAAATGATTGCATCGCCTTGTGCAGCGGACAATGCAACGGACGTAGTGTGAATGGACTCTTAAGTAGAGGTTTTCAGTTGTTTGTTTAGCATCCTGGGAGTAAAGCCTATGAAGCTCCTGTTTACAGCACTTATTTGTGGCGCTAGTATTTTTGTTTTTTATTAGTAGAACGCAGTGAATTAGTAATTGAACTTACTTTGAGGTGCATAGTTTCGCTTTTGTTTTGGTACACTGGCCCCCCAAGCTCCTTCGTTGCACCACTACCCAGAGAACCCATGTTCAGATATTCTGCAGCGGCAAAATAAGACTAGATGTTTGGCAAAATAAAACTTTGACTGGGGAGTGATTGGTAGCCTGTTTATGGGCTACTTTCAAGCAGAGTGTGGGCATTAACAGGCCTGTATTGCCGTATTATTGGAAGTCTTGGTGTTTTTCTGATCCTGTTATTTCCTCTTGCAGAGGCTAACTCCCGCTGTCAGACACCTGTCAGGCAAAGGCAGGGGAGCGGGAATGGAGAATTGCCGGATGTGTCAGAGCCCAGCGAGCCAGTGGAGTGGACCGGAGCCGAGGAATCTCTCTTTAGGATTTTCCATGGAACCTACTTCAACAATTTCTGCTCTATTGCCAAACTTATGGGTACCAAGACATGCAAGCAGGTAGCGATGCTTCTGCTGAGCTGTGGTTTCTGTTTGGGGATCTGTGTAATTAAGGCAGAAGTATAATATAATTGTACTTTTACTTTGAAGGTTTTTCAGTTTGCTGTGAAAGATTCTCTCATCTTGAAAGTTCCTGCAAAAGAGCTCATGAGCACAGCACAGAAGAAGAAGCGCAGGCACAGGTACACTACACTCTGCTGTGGTACTGTGTGTCCATGTTGGATAAATAGTGTCAATGTGTATGTGTTTTATGCTATTCCCCCCCAAACGTGCAGCAAGACTTTTTTTTTTCTTTTGGGGTTTTCTTTTGTGTTTATTTTTTAAGGCTCATTGTGGGGAATGGGCTTTTCACCCTTTTACAAACTACTAGGAGTTCTGGTTCACCGTGAGCTTGCTGGGTAGTCTGTAACACTGGGTGTTTCAAGTCCTACTCCATAGAGCCATATTAATCCATGCCATGCACTGATGAGGATCATCCAATCCGAAACAGACTATGCAAGTTGGATTAGTTTGACTCTGTAAAATTAACAAGCTGACACATCATTGCATTCCAGCAGTTCTGGCGGTGTGATTAGCTATCAGGGACAACAAAGAGATGATCTGCATATTCAGCAGTGATGCACTGGGGGACACCTCAAAGCTCACTTTAACCTGAATAATTGCAAATACCTTCTGTTTTAAGAAGGCACTAAGGCAAACTTTGATTTTGGGGAATGTGCGACTACTGGCCTTACCATCCACACTTCAGTTTCAGATTTGCATGTTATGTTGATCGCAAAAAACTGTCAATTTATCTGCATACCACAAAAGCGAATAACACTCAAGCGCATTTTTAGCAATAAAAGTAGTTTTATTGGTATCAAAACCTCTAATTTCAAAGGGCCATATTGACACCTTTCAGAACAGCTCACCTACCCTACTAAAACAAACCAGCACTGTTATTGGCATAGTGGGTTTTCGGAGTGGGTGGCTCACTGCACAGAAGGAACTGGTAGTGTTAGTATCCGTCTTGTCTTTGGTCTTAGTAGAGCCCAGTGTTACACTGTAAGCATGCTGTCAGTCCCTTCTTGATGCAGCTTTTGGGAAGAGCATCTCTTTAAACACCACCTGCTGGTCTAGGATATGATTAGTTATCCCTCAGACCATAACAGCTAGCGTGGCTGTGCAATGGATTGAGTGCAGAGAACTAAGAAGCCATTAAAAGAAAGTACTTTTAAAGTGACCTTGCAGTGAGTCACTAGATGCCCTCCACCCCACCCCAAATAGCAGTATGTTTGTATGACATATAGGGTTTGATTCACAAAGCCTATCATGCTGTAACAAGGTAAATCTTCATTGAATGCAAGTTGTGTTATCTGCCCATGTTTTGTGCTCTGCACATCTATGCAGCTGGTCAACTCGGGTGCAGCCTGCATTTGGAAGCGCTGCCATTTCCATCTGTTGTACAAAAATGCAAGTCTACTTGTGGCTGGTTGCATTCCTGTGTATCAGTTTGCTTTTAGTTTATCTAGATTAGGGTTTAGTGCATAGTTTGCATCTGATGTGTATTTAAGTCCTTAGGGGGCGCCTCTGTGGTTTCATTTCAGTTGCAGCCTGATTAGGAGCGCTGCCATTTTTTTGCTGTTCTTCTGCTACTTACTGATACGCAAAACAGACGTTTACCTTCTTAAAACAGAAGGAGTTTGTGATTATTAAGGTTGGAGTGAGCTTCTGAGGTGTCCCATAATGCATCACTGCTGAATATGCAAATCATCCTTTGTTGTCCCTGTAAGCTTAACACACCTCCAGAACCACTGGAATGCAATGCTGCTTGTCTGTAAATACCCAGCATCAGGTGTCAAATTCCCTAGGTACGCCACTGGTCAGCCACAGTGGAAGTATATAGCAAAGTTATAGATTGAGAAACACTCCCTGAAGCCCTTTTCTGAAAAGGCTATGCCAAGCTTAATTTTGCCTTAGTAAAAGAAAAGGCATTTGTCAGTATTCAGCTTCACTTAAAGGGATACTGTAGGGGGTCGGGGGAAAATGAGTTGAACTTACCTGGGGCTTCTAATGGTCCCCCGCAGACATCCTGTGCCCGCTCAGCCACTCACCGATGTTCCGGCCCCGCCTCCGGTTCACTTCTGGAATTTCTGACTTTAAAGTCTGAAAAACACTGCGCCTGTGTTGCCGTGTCCTCGCTCCTGCTGATGTCACCAGGAGCGTACTGCGCAGACACAGACCATACTGGGCCTATGCAGTACGCTCCAGGTGACATCAGCGGGAGCGAGAACACGGCAACGCAGGCGCAGTGGTTTTCAGACTTTAAATTCTGAAATTCCAGAAGTGAAACCGGAGGCGGGGCCAGAGCATCGGTGAGTGGCTGCGCGGGCAAAAGATGTCTGCGGGGGACCATTAGAAGCCCCAGGTAAGTTCAACTCATTTTCCCCCGACCCCCTACAGTATCCCTTTAAGCTTGTAGTAATATCCACAACCCATCACTTTAGTACAGAAGTAACATTTTGTATATCCAGAAATCGCCTAGTTGTCCTCTTCCGTGAGTCTTAAAACTATCCCTTTAGGGACGTTTTTATGCATGATGGGAAAATCAGGACAAGTTCATTATACAAGAAGTTTACTACATCTGCATTTGTTATACTTTGTACAGTATATGAATACATGTGCATTTGCTGGGACCTGGGGGAAGAGATTACTATAGCCAGAGGTTTACTATAAAGAGAGTCTGCTATATGGTAAATAAAGTGGAGTGCTTGTTCACAGCTAGTGGATTGAACTCATTTACAGTATCGCCTTCGCTTCTTTTCCTAGACTGTGGGCCGCTCACTGCAGAAAAATACAGCTTAAGAAAGGTGAGTGTGTTGTATTTAAACTGGGGGAAAGGGTAAAAAAAGTATGATTTTAAAACGTTGTGGAGTAGAACACTCATACCCAAAACACCACAAAGGCTTGGTGGTTTTTATAGCCTGCCATACTCCCCCCCCCCCCCCCCCCCCCTTCACTTTATGTGTGTCGACTTCAGTTGGTTTTCCTATTGCTCTCTGGAAGCAGGTTTCTGGCCAGCATTAGCAGTATAGTTTGCAATACACTTGAAGCTACTCTTCAGCTTTTATTTAATGTTGTCTATCATGTTTATAAAGGCGACCCAAACTCTTTCAGTGTCTTCTGCAAAGTGAAACCCTGAAGTAAAACTGTAATGAAGATTTTTTTTTCTATAAAGGCTACCATTCTGCAGCTAATCTTTTATAGCAGAGAGGAAGTTCTGAGTTTAGATCCACTTTAAGTTCTTTCAGGAACATAGTGTGGTAGCTAGGAAACTGGCAGTTGTTTTTTGTTCTGTTTTTTTAAGATTGTGCATGAAATTAGTTTATACTTATTGTACAGCTTCAAGATGCAGCCAAATTTCCTAGATCTCCTCTTTCATTGCTACGCCGGTTAACTAGCCTGTCTTTTCTTTTTTTCCACCAGACAATTCATCCAATCTAGTGTACAACTACCAGCCATGTGACCACCCGGATCATCCTTGTGACAGCACTTGTCCGTGTATCATGACCCAGAATTTCTGCGAGAAATTCTGTCAGTGCAACTGTGACTGTGAGTAACAAGCATTTCATGGATAAGCTGTGTCTTTTTATGCATTCTATGTAGTATCCTGAGGGCATGTGCCAGGCTCAAAGGTTCCGATGATGATCCCAGTGAAGGACACTGGGAGCATGTGTTCTAATCTGAAACAGGTGATAGCCTGGAAACATCATGCTCTCTGCTACAGAGAAAGGGCTAATAAAGAATTGTGTATTTTATTAACCTCCTTGGAGGTAACCTCGAGTCAGGCTCGGGGGGGAAAAAAGAAGTCGGGAGCAGTAACACCAAGCCTGACTCGGGGTAGCTACCAGGAGGTATAAGGATACAGTGCAATGTGCGTGGCATTTCAGCACACCTCCCCGGGATCCAGACGCTGGCAGCCATTCTTTTTCCAGTCCTCAGAGGCTTTTTATCCCATGGGTGAGATTGACGTTTGCCGTCATTCATGACAGACAGTGATCTCACTATGGGGGTACAGCGCCGCCTGGAGGACTGAGGGTGAATTGCAGCGCTGGGTCCCCAGGAGGTGAGTAAGTGCAGGGCTGCTACAGATCTCACTGTGGTATGATTTTTTCCCCCCCTGCTTTTAGGGCCTAAAAGCATGTAAAACAATTGCACCGCTTTTAGACCCTAAAAACCCAGAAATAATCATACCGCCAGGGAGGTTAAAGGAGAAATGCTGCCACCGCATTCACTTAACATGGAACTTTACTAACTATAACATAACGAGTAAAATTGCTTATTTTTTTACATTATTACTGAATGAATTATTACTCAGGGTTTGCCCATTGTATAATCTTTCTCACTCTTTCCTCACCCTGATTTGCATTCTGAAATTGATGACAGATGGTGACATATTTTGTGTTGGCAGATGCATTACTGCAAAATGTTTGTTTACTGGTTGTTCCAAACCATTAGAAGTAATACCTCATCTCCCAGAGTGCACTGGGAAAATAATTATGCATGATAAACCACCTGGGCTGTGACATCAGAGGAAATATGTGGATATAGGAAGTGATTATTAACCGTAGAAGTGGCTACCCTGAATGATTAGCTACATTCTACTATAGGTCACTACGGTGTCTCTTAAATGATTTATGTACTGACAACCTTTCCTGTTTTATGAATGGTGTAAGGGAAAGGACAATCTGCAAATGCCACCCTACGATGTCCTACACGGAAAGGCAATAGGGGTTGGTTGAGTGAGAGTGATCCATTATGCATGATCACTGGCCAGTGGTGTTGGAGTCATCTACAGTTATACTAAATTTTCCTTAAAGGGAAGGTTCAAGCAAAAAAAAAAAATGAGTTTCACTTACCTGGGGCTTCTACCAGCCCCATGCAGCCATCCTGTGCCCTCGTAGTCACTCACTGCTGCTCCAGTCCCCCACTGGCAGCATGCCGACCTCGGAGGTCAGGGCCGTACATTTTTACACATTCCCGCTAGTGCAGGAACATTAAGGAATACATTTTTACGCGTTAGTGGTGCAACGCGTAAATTTTTGTTCCTGCACTAGCTGGAATGCGTAAAAATGTATGCAATGTGGCCCTGACCTCCGAGGTCAGAAAGCTGCCAGCGGGGGACTGGAGCAGCAGTGAGTGACTACAAGGGCACAGGATGGCTACATGGGGCTGGTAGAAGCCCCAGGTAAGTAAAACTCATTTTTTTTTTTTTTGCTTGGACCTTCCCTTTAAGATGATCGAGAATGATCATTTGCGGCCATAAAAACGAGTGTGTGTATAAAGTAACTTTACTACACACCCATACGCTTTAATGGCTGTAGTCCAGACATATACTTGTATAATTGTATTGCCTTATCAGTTTTGCATCACGCTAGAAGTAAACTCAGCTCAGCATCAGCTTGCAGAAAACACCCTTTTCATTTTATCCAATGCACATCTTCACCACCACAAGAGAGAGCTTTAAACACTAAACAGCAATTATATATACAAGTTCTGTGCTATATTACCAAGACAACTAAATACACCATGGTGAAGTATATCATGTGTGATTGTGTTTTAATCTAGCCCAGGGCCACATTCACTTGCCTGGACTAATTTTTTTGTGTCAGGCCCCCTCCTCTGACAGGCCCACCTTTTGTTTGCACTTGGCTCGGCCCCCAATTTTCATTGGTGTTTTTTCATATTTGTGCTCCCCCACAGGTCAGAACCGGTTCCCTGGGTGCAGATGTAAGACGCAGTGTAATACTAAGCAGTGCCCGTGTTACCTGGCTGTACGTGAGTGTGACCCGGACCTCTGCCTTACCTGTGGTGCCTCTGAGCACTGGGACTCTAAGATCGTGTCCTGCAAGAACTGCAGCATCCAGCGAGGTCTGAAGAAGGTTTGTTATTGAAATGCCCCAGGAAGGGCTGAACATGAAATGATTTTTAAGATTTATTGAACAAATAAGGTGTTATCAGCTGGGTACCTAATTGCGTTGTAAACAATGTTTGGAACCATTACAAGCAACTTGTAATACACAGAAGAAATACACAGACATTTAAATAGCTATCAGACAAAATATTGCCTATAATTGTGAAGGTGCACCTTGTGCCTCCAGTCCAGCTCTGACTCATCGAGGCATGGGACTCCACAAGGTATCTTTGCAAGAAAGGCGGTAGAAAAAATGGGTGCAACATACCATAATTAGAGCCTTTTCGTAATAAAACGGTATTTTTTTAACCACTTCACAACTGAGGGGTTTTCCCTGAAACACCAGAGCAATTTTTACCTTTCAGCGCTCCTTCCATTCATTCATCTATACCTTTATTATTACAGTGGAGGAAATAATTATTTGACCCCTCACTGATTTTGTAAGTTTGTCCAATGACAAAGAAATGAAAAGTCTCAGAACAGTATCATTTCAATGGTAGGTTTATTTTAACAGTGGCAGATAGCACATCAAAAGAAAAATCGAAAAAATAACCTTAAATAAAAGATAGCAACTGATTTGCATTTCATTGAGTGAAATAAGTTTTTGAACCCTCTAACAATAAAAGACTTAATACTTAGTGGAAAAACCCTTGTTTGCAAGCACAGAGGTCAAACGTTTCTTGTAATTGATGACCAAGTTTGCACACATTTTAGGAGGAATGTTGGTCCACTCCTCTTTGCAGATCATCTCTAAATCCCTAAGGTTTCGAGGCTGTCTCTGTGCAACTCTGAGTTTGAGCTCCCTCCATAGGTTTTCTATTGGATTAAGGTCCGGAGACTGACTAGGCCACTCCATGACCTTAATGTGCTTCTTCTTGAGCCACTCCTTTGTTGCCTTTGCTGTATGTTTTGGGTCATTGTCGTGCTGGAACACCCATCCACGACCCATTTTCAGTTTCCTGGCAGAGGGAAGGAGGTTGTCGTTCAGGATTTCACGATACATGGCTCCGTCCATTTTCCCGTTAATGCGATTAAGTTGTCCTGTGCCCTTAGCAGAAAAACACCCCCAAAGCAAAATGTTTCCACCCCCATGCTTGACGGTGGGGACGGTGTTTTGGGGGTCATAGGCAGCATTTTTCTTCCTCCAAACACAGCGAGTTGAGTTAATGCCAAAGAGCTCTATTTTGGTCTCATCAGACCACAGCACCTTCTCCCAGTCACTCACAGAATCATTCAGGTGTTCATTGGCAAACTTCAGACAGGCCTGCACATGTGCCTTCTTGAGCAGGGGGACATTGCGAGCCCTGCAGGATTTTAATCCATTGCGGTGTAATGTGTTTCCAATGGTTTTCTTGGTGACTGTGGTCCCTGCTAATTTGAGGTCATTCACTAACTCCTCCCGTGTAGTTCTAGGATGCTTTTTCACCTTTCTCAGAACCATTGACACCCCACGAGGTGAGATCTTGCGTGGAGCCCCAGAGCGAGGTCGATTGATGGTCATTTTGTGCTCCTTCCATTTTCGAACAATCGCACCAACAGTTGTCACCTTCTCTCCCAGCTTCTTGCTAATTTTGTAGCCCATTCCAGCCTTGTGCAGGTCTACAATTTTGTCTCTGACATCCTTGGACAGCTCTTTGGTCTTTCCCATGTTGGAGAGTTTGGAGTCTGCTTGATTGATTGATTCTGTGGACAGGTGTCTTTTATACAGGTGACTAGTTAAGACAGGTGTCCTTAATGAGGGTGACTAATTGAGTAGAAGTGTCTAACCTCTCTGTAGGAGCCAGAACTCTTAATGGTTGGTAGGGGTTCAAAAACTTATTTCACTCAATGAAATGCAAATCAGTTGCTATCTTTTATTTAAGGTTATTTTTTCGATTTTCCTTTTGATGTGCTATCTGCCACTGTTAAAATAAACCTACCATTGAAATGATACTGTTCTGAGACTTTTCATTTCTTTGTCATTGGACAAACTTACAAAATCAGTGAGGGGTCAAATAATTATTTCCTCCACTGTACTTATCGCAATGAAATGAACTATATCTTGTTTTCTTTTCGCCACCAATTAGGCTTTCTTTAGGTGGGACATTATGCCAAGAATTATTTTAATCTAAATGTGTTTTCATGGGAAAATAGGAAAACATGTGGGAAAAAAAATCATTATGTTTCAGTTTTCGGCCATTATAGTTTTTAAATAATGCATGCTACTGCAATTAAAACCCATGAAATGTATTTGCCCATATGTCCTGGTTATTCCACCTTTTAAATTATGTCCCTATCACAATGTTTGGCGCCAATATTTTATTTGGAAATAAAGGTGCATTTTTTTCAGTTTTGCGTCCATCCCTAGTTACAAGCCCAAAGTTTATAAAGTAACAGTGTTATACCCTCTTGACATAAATATTTAAAAAGTTCAGTCCCTAAGGTAACTATTTATGTTGGCGTTTGCTTTTCTTTGGTCCAATTGCAAGCTGCATAAGTTTGCAAAACATTTATAAAAACAATAAAAATAACTAGCACCATATTGACCATCCCTAATCCTAAGCCTCTTGAGGGTGTTACTTTAAAAGTAGTGCCTGAAAACTGGAAAATGGCTCCTTTTGCCCCTCATGTACTGGTGTGCAGGGCTAGGGAATGGTGCATGTGGGTCAGTCTACTTCTGTGTTTAGCAAATGTCTCTTGCATATTATTGTACATTTTGCCAGGGAGGGGTTCGACATCAGCTAAACTTTCTTTCACTAGATTTACACATTTGTGGAGCTGCCACATAGATTGTAAATGTATGTTGCTGAGCCTTCGTGTTAAAGGTACACTATCAAAGTTTTTGTTCCCGAAGCCCTTTAGGAGTAAAGCAATGTACCCAGGGCGCGATTTTACTGATGATTTTCCAGATGACTGGCAATTTTTTTGAGCACTGAGCAGTCGTTTCTACGATATTGCACTGCGGGTACAGGGGCACGACCAAGCAACCGTCATATAGCATTGCATGGTGACAGGCCCGGATTTACATCACAGGAGCCTATAGGCACAGCACAGATGCCCTGGCACTCTAGACTTCACCCTCCATGAACCTACACACACCCACCGAATCACACTGCAAGTGTGCTTGCTGCAGTGCTGTCACTATTCCCTTAGTTTCCTTGACCATCAGGTAGCTACAGGTGCCCCTTAGCATTAGGTAGCCAGAGCTATCCTCAATGTTAAGTAGCTAAAGGTGCCTCCAAGTATTGGGTAGCTAGAGGTGCCCCCACTGAAAGGAGATCTGGTCAGTGAAATGCCAAGACCTGGGTGAGTAGCATCTCATTTACACTATGGTCGGGACTCTGCATCGATAAGGCAGGTGGGAGGCGCTTGGGAAGGGCAGTGAGCCGCCTTTTTTATCATCGGGTGCCTGTAGGCACGTGCCTACAGTGCCTTATGGTAAATCCTGCCCTGCGTGGTCATAACAACTGCCACAGCGGATTGGAATCTTAAAGATCTGATAAGTATTTCTCATTACAGCGTGTGAAATAATCTGCCCTTCCATCTGTCCACACCGCACGGATTGTTTATTCATGTCCATCAAGACTCGTGCAGAGGAAACAAGCCATTCCTGTTACTGCCTATCATCACACGCTGAATAGAAGAACCAGTCAGTCACCTGTCACCCCTGCACTTTGCAATATCTTATAAGCTCATGGATGTTTTTTCTTCTTTTGCTACCATTATCTGCCATTATAGTGTTCCTTTAAAGGAATCCAAGCAGCTTTCTTTTTATGCAGTTTGTCCTGGCTTCTAATAGCTATAGGAGCTGCCCCCCTACCCCTTTCCTCTGCCCCTATGTATCCATGGGAAGGTGTGAATGTAATCAAGTCTGACTGTCTGAATTTTTGAAGTACTGTACATTATCCTTTTGTTTGCCTATTGCTACTGCCAATTACTGCTATGCATATCTGCCAGTTCTTTCTGCTCTTTCTCCCTACGGCAGGCCGGCGGAAATAGGGCAATAAAGCTCTGTAACAAGCATTTTAAATGTAAAAAGAGATAAATAGATTTTTTTTAGTAAAGAACCACATTGTTCACATGCATTTTTAATGTGCTATGAATATGCCCTGGGTGCTAAAAATGGTGCTCGGTTCACTTTAGCAGTAAACTGCTGTTTACTGGCTAATATGATTGCTAGTCTCTGTATTGTATTTCCATTACTAAATGTTGTCTTCTTCTCCAGCACTTGCTGTTGGCTCCTTCGGATGTAGCTGGCTGGGGAACTTTTATCAAAGAGTCTGTTCAAAAGAATGAGTTCATATCGGAGTATTGTGGCGAGGTAAGTAGCTTCCGATCTAACCTATCCCATTGTTTGTTTATGCTTACCAAAGTATTCTAAGATTTTACCGCCCTCTTAGCATATCATGCATATTCTACATTGTATTTATACACAAGTGCTAAGTGCATATTTCCCAGGTTATCTTAAAGCATTTATTAAACTCATATATAAATGAGAAAATCTATAGATAAGTGTTACTTTGATTTACTAAGTTACTTAAAGCCTCATACAAAGACAGCCTTTCGGCAGGGATCCTGATAGATTCCTAGAAGGACATTTTGGGTCCCAGTGCTGTACAGATGGGTTACTAGACTGCAGGCTAGAGATGTGTCTGTGTCTATGGAGGAGTGCAGAGGGACACTCAACCCATAACTGAGTGGCCTCCCGTGAGTGGAGAAAACAATGTGCTCAGGGTTTGCTAATGAACCAGCAGGCAGACCTCTTTACAAGTAGCCTATGATCTCATTTCCAATATGGGTGTCTACTCAGCTCTTTCCATTAATAGGAGTAAATCTGCCATCATCGGGTTAGATGACTCTGTGTCCTCATCTCTGCTGCCCTGCCCTCTCCACATTGTACAGTACTTTAAAGGACACCCGAGGTGAAAATAAACAAATTAAATAAACAACTGTATCTATCCTCCTTAACCTAAAAATAACTATTTAAGATATTCCACAGTTTTCTTTTATATTTAAATCTACTTTTTAAGTATTTACTGTGTTTTTGCTCAAGGAAAGTGTTTTATGCTGGGCATACAAGGCTCGATTTTGCCGCTCGATTCCCTGCTCGATTCCGCAGGCGATTTTCTTATCTTCTGCTCGTTTCTCTTATCTTTTTACATTGTCCTCAATGCGGAAACGATGGGGCAGGAGATCGGAGATGTTGGGAATTATCTATCGAGCCATCTAAATGGCTCAGAATCGAGCCGTGTATTCCCAGCATTATAGTTGTCATTTCTTATCCGTGAGCGGGTCACACTGTAGTCTGACCCAGTCCTGACTCAGACAGGAACTGCCACATACATACCTGATGTTTAACTCTTTCAGGCAGATAGAGAAAAAAAGGAACACAACATAGTTATTTGTGTGCTGGGCACTGTACATACACATGTCTATCTCTTCATGTCACATGTCACCTCGGGTATCCTGTAAATATTTATTATTGTGCAAGCCAGCCCCTTACTCAAGATAATATTGCTTCACTTCTGCCTGTCACACAGGATAAACTGACTACATGGACCAGACTTCTCATATCAGCGGTAGAAAGGGTGATCCTCCTATAAAATTGTATTGATACCAAAAGTGCTCTATATTTTACACAACTCCCCAGCATATATCCCTGTGTCTTTTTTTATGACTGAAATCCCTTGTGTTATCTATAGTGTGGAGCAGATCAAGGGCCGCATCACTGCGGCAAAACGAGGGGTTTATACCCCCAAATCTCCTCTGCAAAGTCGGGGGAGCGCTTCCTGATGAGGCAGAGCTTTGCGCTGTAGCTCTGCCTCTTTGCGCGTCAATCCCCGCTGATCGCCGCCTTTCCCCGTCCCTCTCAATCTGCCTTCACAGGGGCGGGGAGAGGCGGCGATCCATGGGGCAGATTGACGTGAATGGAGGCAGAGCTGCAGCTCAAAGCTCTGCCTCCATGAGCAGCAAAATCCACAACCAAGAAAGTTGTGGATTTTGCAGAGAGGATTTAGGGGGTATAAACCCCTCGTTTTGCAGCAGGGATGCAACGGTTTAGCACAATCTATAGTGCTTTACAGTAATAAAAGCTTTAAACATGATTTAAGACTTGCTTCAGAGTCTCTTTAATACTCTATCTTAAATGCCCACGTAAATTGGGAGATTTGGCTCTTCCAGTTACTCTTTTGTGTTACTTAAGGTATCCATACATCTAGTGATGATGGGCAGATTCGACCATATGGCAAATCTCTAATCAAATCTGATAAGAGAGAGATCTGTTAGCTGCCCATACACCGCAGGCCAATTTCCGATCAATTTCATGCTGAAATCGATCTGGAATCGGCCTTGTGATGCTGCATCTGCCGCCTTCGCCAGTCCGACGCTGTCCCCCCAATATCCAATGTGCCACCCTGGTGCCCATTGCAGTGTGCATTACCTGTTCCTGTCTGTCGATGTCTCCGGGCTCCATCTTCCACCCATACGCATGCCCCCGGAGACAGTGGCAGAATCGGACAGGTAATGTATACTGCACTGGCCACTGGAAGGCACATTGGACATTAGGGTGTGCACCTGATGCACCATGATGGCCCGACATCTTGCAGCATGTCCGATCAACGTGCTCAGCCGAGATTGGTCGCATAGTCGATTGGGCCTGCACTTGGCAGCACCAATTTTCATCCAAATCGGATGTATGGGCACCTTTCAACTAGAGCATCTGGCTAAGTGGTTTGTTGCAAACTTCGCACATGCCCCTGACTTGGGTTTCTCTGCTCATCACAGGTTCTTTGAACTGCTTAAATGTCCCCATCTCAGGCAGACCCTGAAAATACCATCTAACAGCAAGCCATGGAGCATACATTTAACATTCTCCCTTTTTCCACTTGGGAGTACTTCACTCCACTATGGCAAAATCCTAAATTAGATAAATTATCCAGGTTGGAAACTACCTCTTTGTGGTCTGAAAGGGGAATCGCATATTTAGGCCAGATCCTACAGAACACTTGCATATCCCTATTCACTGTGCTGAAGGAGCAATACTCTCTGACAAAGAAGCACAAATTTGTGTATCTGCAACTCTGTCATGCCTTCAAAGCACAATTTCCTCAAGGCATGCCGCTCACTGGTACTTTGGCGATGGAGATTGGAGAACATTAAGGATGACCTGGTCAAGCAGCACCATATCTGGAATTTATACTCACTCTTCCATGAGCACCAAGCTCTCCCTATTATTGAACGGTCCATGGATAAGTGTACCAAATTGGGGTTCAACTTGATATGTAAGGACCGTCTATGCGTCCCACCCGCTCCTCCCCCCGACTGGTATCTTCCTGCCTTAAAAAATTGACTCAACCAGATACAAAGTTACCTAAGGGCCCGTTTCCACTAGTGCGGAATACGCAGCACTTCCCTACATGCGAGTCAAATGGGGAAATGCCTATGCAGTCAATATGCTTGGCACCTGAGTCACAGGCCGGTGCGATTCCGACGGCATGCTGCAGTTAAAATCAGCACGCATCCAAATCCCTATAGCTGTGAATGGCTTTGCAACAGGACAGGTGGCGTGTTAGATTCAGAAATGGACACGGTACCCCAGTGGAAATAGGCCCTTACTCCCACACAGCTTATCAAATATTATAATAATGCCTCGGCACTTTGTCCCAAATGCTCTCTTTTGAACCCTATGTTCTTATACCTTATGTGACAATATCCCCCTCTGGAAGATTACTGGAAAGAAGTATTACATTTCCTGCGTGACACTATGGGGTCCTCTGTCTCATTAGACCTAAAAACGTGTACTAAACCTCACACGTGAAGACCTGACTAAATATGATAAGGCGTTTGTTATTGAAACTCTGTTGTGTTACCTTTCAGTGATTACCTCACTTTGTCTATCCCCTGAGGAACTGAAGTCTAGAATAAGGGCTAATTTGCTTAAATTGCCATTTAAGAAACTGGTGTATAAATACTTGTCCTAATAAATGTTCCCGTGTTTGGGATAGATGCAGGGGCGGACCTACCATGAAGCCACCTGAATCATGTGATTCAGGTGGAAAAATCTAGGGGGCAGCATTTGGACAAACAGTTTGGGCCAGCTGGCGCCTAACTCCTCCTCACTCTCCCGCCTGCCTTCCCAGCACACACTACTCTCCTCATCCATGCATCCCTAAATCCCCATCCTCATTCGACCAGCGGCACCTGCGATGATCGATCAGGCAGGTGTGCTGGCATCAGACCGGCCAATCACAACCGCCCGCTGCTCCTTTTGCTAACTGGTGCCGATGGTCTCGCGGGCACCATCTTTGGGCCAATCACTAAACTCAATCAGTAGCAGTGACCTATCAGATGTCACTGCTACTGATTGAGTGCAGTGATTGGCCCAATGACCATGCCGTGGTCACGGCCGCAAGACCATCGGCACCAGTTAGCAAAAGGAGCAGCAGGCGGCTGTGATTGGCCAGTCTGGTGCTAGCTCCCCCTCCTGATTGTTCACGTGCCAAAGCTTCCCCTCTGACTGGCCATGTTGATCTCTTGCCCTTGATGGGTTTATATATGATATGAGGTATATATGTACATATGATATGAGGTATATATGATGGAGGGGTCCATCTATATAAATGTGGTGGGGAGGGGCAGCACATCTTCCAAAGTTTGCTTCAGGTAGCAGAAAGTCTAGAACCAGCCCTGGGTAGATGGCGTACAAATCCTCACTTATAAATAGCATCTTCTTCAAAGTACTGTACTTGAGTTCCATGGCTTATATCCATTTTCATGTGCTTTCATGTGTCTTGCATATATGTTGTTGTATATTTCCTTCTTTTTACATATATTTATTCCATAGCTTGTTGACATACCTTGCACTTATTGTTGATGATGTGGAATGTCATTGTAATGTACTGCTAATTCTATCAATAAGGGAATAACCTGCTTTATAGTTGATTTGAGAGACGTAGGCCTGAGGAATGATTAGAACTGTCCTATCATCTCTGTTTTAGCTGATCTCCCAAGATGAAGCAGATCGCAGAGGAAAGGTTTATGATAAATATATGTCGAGCTTTCTGTTCAATCTTAACAATGGTAAGTTCTGTTTTACTCGAAAAGTATCATTGTAGCTTCAGCTAATTGTGTTTTAATTTTTGTGTGAGTAAATTAAGCATTGCATATTTGAGTTGAAACGTGGTGCTCTAACAGTTATTTTTGTTTTTTTTTTCTTTCTATTTGACAGATTATGTTGTAGATGCAACAAGAAAAGGGAATAAAATCCGTTTTGCAAACCACTCTGTAAACCCCAACTGCTACGCTAAAGGTGTGTATTACGAATTAGTGCAAACTGATTTTATTATACAGTGGTGGCATATCTCTCAACGGAATGGAGATCTTCGCCACCTAAATAATTTACCATGCTTTGAAAGGAGTGGGGTTTAGTATTTACTTAACCACTCATTCCTATCTGGATGTAGGGTTGCCACCTTTAGGGTGAAAAAATACCGGCTTGTGGGTGTGGCCTGAGGGGTGTGGTCTAAAAGTGGGAGTGGTTTTTCACTGACTTTTTAAAGGACAACTGACCTGGGAGGGATATGGACGCATCCATAATGTATTTACTTTTAAGCAATGCAAATTTCCTGGCTGTCCTGCTGATCCTCTGCGTCTAATAGTTTTAGCCATACCCCCTGAAGAAACACGCAGATCAGATTTTTCTGACTAAAAGTCTGACAAGATTAGCATGCTTGTTTCGGGTGTTTGATGCAGACACTACTATTGCCAGAACGCTCAGCAGGACTGCCAGGCAACTGGCTTCGTTTTAAAGGTAATCAATAAGGTAATCAATGTGCCAGCCTCCCTATCCCTCTCTCAGGTCAGTTGACCTTTAATGCTAAGTACACACTATACAATTTACTGTCAGATCGACTATTTCCTACAGGTCCAATCTGATTTCCAATCGATTTTCTGTTCACTTCTATGGAAAATCTATTGGAAAGCAAATCAGAAATAGTCAATCTGACAGTAAATCAGCCAGAAAATTGTATAGTATGTACCTAGCATTAGGCTCAATCTGGGTCTCTTAGAGGCAGCATTAAAGGGAACTTAAAGAGAGTATGAAGCGAAAAAAATTTGCTAAATTTACCTCAGCATTCGCTTCAGAACACTCACCAGCGCTAAACCGCCGCATTCCTGGCGAAAAACGAGGGCTGCAGACCACCCAAATCCCAGGGGGGTCTAAGGATTGCGCTTCCTGGAAGAGGCAGAGCTCTCTGCTGCAGCTCTGCCTCTTCTAATGTCATTCGCATCGGATCGCCGCCTTTCCCTTTTTCTTCACAGAGAGGCGGCGATCCGCGGGGCGATTGACAGCAGGAGAGGCGGAGCTACAGCGAATGGCTCAGCCTCTCAGGGCAGCACAATCCACGACCAAGTTGGTTGTGGATGCATGCCCAGGGATTTGGGGGGTCTGCAGCCCCTGTTTTTTAGCGGGGATGCAGCAGTTTAGCGCTGGTGGGACTTCTGAAGCGAACTTAAAGGTAAATGTAGCAAAAAAAATTTGCTTCAGAGTCTCTTTACACTGAGAAGGATATGGATTTTTCCTTTTAAAATAATACCAGTTGCCTGACTCTCCTGCTGATCCTGTGTCTCTAATACATTCAGCCACAGCCCCTCAACAAGCATGCAGATCAGGTGCTCTGACTGAAGTCAGACTGGATTAGCTGCATGCTTGTTTCAGGTGTGTGATTCAGCCACTACTGCAGCCAAAGAGATCAGCAGGACTGCCAAGCAACTGGTATTGTTTAAAAGGAAACATCCATATACCTCTCAGTTTAGGTTCCCTTTAATGGGTGTATTTATACTTACCTGGGGAACTTCCTCCAGCCCTATAAGGTGCATGGGCTCCCTAGCCAGCTGCTCCATTCACTTGATATGCTCCCCCAGTAATAACTGGCTGGCCGCGCTCTCCTGTGTCATGCATCTACCCCCTGTAGTGCTCCCACAGCAAAGAGCATTCCGCACCTGTGCAGTAGCGGCCGGGTCGCGTATGTGCAGAAGCGCATCACTGGCCGTGATTCTCCAGATTACCGTGGGGAGGATATCCAGTGAACAGAGAGGCTGCAAGGGAGCCCACACACCTCATGGGGCTTTATAAAGCCCCAGGTAAGTATAAATACACCCAATAATAACATTTCAGGTACACATTAACCTCCTTGCGACCACCTAACGCCGATGGCATCAAGTCATGGGGGAGTAAATTACGCCGACGGGGGGAGAGTTTCGAAATCAGTCTGCCTGCCCGTGGTCGCAGGAGGCAGGCTGTTACACATTAAAAAAAAATAGTTTATTTACAAGTACAGCCCTGCGATCTACCGCAGAGCTGTACGGGGGGACAGCTCTGTCACTGAGCTGTCCCCTCGAGTATGCCACAAGAAGATCCCTCTACTAGGCTGATGCCTATGAGAGGTGATCAGCTCTGAATTGGGGGGGAGGGAGGTTGGGAGAATTATTTAAATAAAATATGTGATTTTATTAAAGAAAAAAAAAACAATTAAATAAAAAAAAAAATTTCAGCAGCAATCAGATGCCACCGACAGAAAGCTCTGTTGGTAGCAACAAAAGGGGGGCAAGATTCAATTGTGTGCTAAGTTGTATGGCACTGGCCTGAATTTTTAAAAATAGCCTGGTCACTAGGGGGGTGTAAGCCTGTGGTCCTAAAGGATTACTATAGGGGGGAAACTTGAAAAAAGAGTTGAACTTACCTGGGGTTTTTAATGATCCCCCACATATGTCCTGTGCCCGCGCAGCCACTCGCCGATGCTCCAGTCCCCGCCGCTGGTTCACTTCTGGAATTTGCAACTTTCAAGTTGCAAAACCACTGCACGGCCTTCTGTTCCCCCGAGAGTGTACTGCTCAGGCACAGGCCGTACTGTGCTTGTGCAGTACGCTCCTGTGATGTCAGCGGAAGCAAGGAGAAGGCGGTGTAGGCGACAGTTGCAAATTCCAGAAGTAACCAGCGGCAGGGATGGGAGCATCAGTGAGTGGTTGTGCGGGCACAGAATGTCTGCAGGGGACCATTAGAAGCCCCAGGTAAGTTCAACTCTTTTTCCCCTTTGCCCCCTACAACTCCTTTAAGCTGTTAAGAGAAAAGGGGTCAGGTCTGTAAGGACAGAAATGGGGAGGGGGACGGACAACCAACGTAGAGGAAGTGTGGGGGTCTATTGCCCATTCTTGCTATGGGGGTAAGGGAGGGGGTGTTACACTGAAGGAGGGGGTGCAGTTTTTCATAGGGGAAACAGTCTCTTAATACATACACATACACTATATACATACACCCACATGCTCTATGTACATACATACATGCTCTGTTTACATACATACTCTCTACATACTCTCTCTCTCTCTCTCTCTCTCTCTCTATATATATATATATATATATGCATACATACATACATACTTACACACATGCTCTGTATGTACACACGCAGATCACATCACACACACACACACACTATATACATACACACATACTCTATATACATACATACATACACGCTCTATATATACACACACGCAGATCACACACTCACTATATACTGTACATACACACATGCTTTGTATACACACACTGTACATACACATCACGTCACACAAATGCCATACATACATATATATACACACACACACTGCATGCATCCATGCACACAGCAGCGACAGCACCTCTCCCAACAGTAGCAGCATCTCCTGACACAGCTGAAGCTCCACGTGTCTCCTCTCTGGCCGTCTGAAGTCTCCGGGAGGAGGAGGGGGAGGAGCAGGACATTCCTCTCCTCCACACTGAAGTATCAGTGCAATCAGCTCCGGTGGCAGTGACAGGGAGCTGTGCATCAAAAACAGGAAGGAGGGGGGAGAGCTGGCTGTAGCCACATATAAGTTAGGGAAAGTATTAATACAACAGACCTGGCGTCTCCCCCTCTATGGAACAGTCCAATTTACCGGCTGATACATTGCCGGTAAAAACATTTTTCCGACAGCGGCTTTGTAACTAATTTTCCGGCTGGGCCGGGGGAATACCGGGCGGGTGGCAACCCTATCTGGATGACTATTGTCATCCAGATAAGAGCTGCTAAACTCTTAACTATACGTGTCCAGCGTAATAAATATGTGTTGGTTGCTATGAGCAACAACACTACACCTTTGTTCAGCACCATAACACAGAACGTGTGATAACTTGACACTCATCACAGCAACAGCACAGGAGATAGAGCTGCTTAGACGTCGTCAAAGGTTAAGGTGTTGATTCGGAAAACAGATATACAGATGTGTTCAGCAGCAATTGTATCTTCGTTACATATTTTGTTACCTCAGCATAGCGATCAGTCTGTCTTAAGCGTTGCGGCTCTTGGTCCATCCCTTGTGAATGGCAACCAGGCTTTATCTTACTGTTGATTTTGACAGTCGATAACATTTTATTTTACACACTCCAGAAAATACATGCTGAAGCCACTTATGTCACTAGAATTAATTATGTATGTTTCTAAGGAAATTAAATGGATTGCATGGTAGTGTATTCCTGTGCTCTATTCTGTCTAGTGGATTCCCTAAGAAATAATTGGGAGTATTTTGCCTGTTGTGACTGTAATAGGGGGCATCCACACATTGGAATTCTGAGTAACAATGGCATAGGGCAGTAATATCTTCTATCTATAGGGTATCCAGGTTTATTTGGTGAAATTTGCCTTCTTAAAAGTGAACATTTGTGGTTACCCACAATACACCACTGCTGAATATGCAAATTATCTCTTTTCGCCCCTGTAAGCCAGGCAAGCATCCAGAACCGCTGGTGTATAGCAAGCTTATAGCTTTAAATGTTACACAGCCACATCAACCCCACATGTAGACAGCCTGTTTCAGACTTTTGGTCCTCATCAGTAAACGGCAGGGATTGATATGGCTGTATGGGATACGGCTTGGACCAGTACAACAGAATCACCAAGCAGCTCAGGGTGACCAAGCAGCACTAGGACAGTATAGGGGGACTAAAAGAGACCGAAAAGCCCTCCTACTAATAAGCAATGAAAACTGTTTTATGTATAAGTGGAAGTGGTGTGTTAATGATTAGTGATAAGCAACTAAAGGTGCCTAACCTGCAAACCTCCACTGACCCAGGGAGGAATATGAACTGAGCCAATCAAGACATTTAGCTGACAGTTAAAGGGAACCTGAAGCGAAAAGTATATGGAGGCTGCCATATTTGTTTCCTTTAAAATAATACCAGTTGCCTGGCAGCCTTGTTGATCTATTTGGATGCAGAAGTGTCTGAGTAACACCAGAAACAAGCATGCAGCTAATCTTGTCAGCTGTGACAATGTCCTATGCTTGTTCAAGGTCTATGGCTAAAAGTATTAGAGGCAAAGGATAAGCTGGGTAGCCAGGCAACTGGTATTGCTTAAAGGGAATCTAGACCTCAATCATGCTCCTGTTGCTAGGAGGGTCTTGAGTATGCGGAGTACAAGATTTTCGGCGACTGGAGTGTGATCAAGACGCAGTGGCCATCGACTTTCTGAGTCGCCGGAAACGAAAGTGGGTCACTGCAGGGGATCAGAGAATCGATTTGTCACGGCGCGAGCACAGGGAGGCTGCAGGGGGGGGGGGGGGGGGGGGAGGAAGCCCCAGGTAAGTTAACCACTCCAGGACCACAAGCTTGCACCCCCCTAGTGGCCAGGCTATTTTTTACGATTCAGGGCTCTGCAGCTTTAACCCTCCTGGCGGTTCATTTCTGTCTGGAATTATGAGTCAAAAGCGGTACATTTTTTTCAAGAATTTTAGGCATCCAATTATTAAGTCTTAACTCACCAAAATATATCAGAATAAAGGCCTGTAAGATATCCTGCATATAAATAAAAGACTGTAACACAAATTTGCTGAAAAAATTAAATTTATCAATAAACTGAAATAATAGCAAAACTGTACAAAGAAGCAGCAGATTATATATACAGTATGTACATGCAGTACAGTGTATAACTAATACACCTCCCGTGTGTGGTAGATTTTAAAACATGGAACAGCACACAGGGCGACATTACAGTCCGGGCAGTAGAGACGGGTTTTTTTGCGGACTTTCTTACCCTTGCTATCCGTCTTGCTGCAGCAAACAACGCACATCCTAGTTGGAGCAGCTTTTTTTGGAGTGGGTGGAATATAGTCTGAAAAGTGCCGGCCAGTGAGGCGCTCAGGGTTGACAACATATGATGCACGGCGCCCAATTCGCACATCTGCTGATGAAGTCTGGTACTTCAGACATATGCTTTCGCACATTTTCCATATAAAGTCGGAATGTGTTCCTGGCCTGTCATTGCGTTGCTTATACAAAATGAACGCATTCCACAGAGATTGTTCCAGCAGATGCCGAAAAAAAATTTTGTAGTATTTTTTTTGTTGTTTGCGGACTGCGGGGTAGTATGTCATCACCTGGTCAGCTCGGTCCACCCCACCCATTGTATGGTTGTAGTCCAGGATGACTTGTGGCTTGTCCAGGACTTTCCCTCCTCGCGTTGTGGTGGTGGCAGATGAAGCATCATGGACAGTGCTGAGTGTACACAGGTCCTTCTTGTCACGCCAGCGGAGTGCCAACATTTTTCCCTTCTGCCAAGCCACAATGTCCCCAGATTTTAGCTTTTGCTTGGCGAAGGCAGTAGGCATTTCTCGCCGGTTAGGACGAACGGTGCCGTAGGCATCAGTTTTGTTCCTGATGAGTATTTCAAAAAGTTCAGGTTAACTGTAAAAATTATCTGTGATCACACAGTACCCCTTATTCAACAAGGGCTCCACCAATGATAGCACGGATGAAGTCGCCACCCCGTAGCTGCTGAAAGCAGGGTTAAATTGTGTCCCTTTCCCGGTGTACAGTATGCTGTTCCAGATGTAGCCCGTTGATTCCTCGCATAACATGTAGGACTTCACTCCAAACCGGGCCCTCTTGGACGCGATGTATTGTATCCAGGACAGTCGGCCTTTGTACGCCATCAAGCTTTCATCCACACTTATGTCCCTCTGGGGCACATAAGTGTTGCGGAAGTTTTCCATCACCAGCTGAAAAACTTCCCAGATCTTTTTCAACTTTGGCGCTGGGTGGGTTGACTCATCGAAGGCGGAGTTGTCTGCGAAGTGTAGAAACTTCATGATGAATCCAAAACGGTACTCCGACATTACCGTGCCAAAGAAGGGGGTAGCGATTATTTTGTTCGTCGACCAGTACCATTTCCGCAGGGGCTTCCCCACCCCCACCTGCAGAATAATTAGTCCAAGGAACAGCCACAAGTCCTCCTTGGTGATAGGCTCCCACATCCTGCTCCTGGAAAAGGGACCTCGTGGAGCAGCAATTTCTTGCGCGGCGTAGCGGTTCATCTCCACCACAGGGGGGGGGGGGGGGGGGGGCGGTTGTTGGGGCCTGAGTGGTGTTGACTGGGCACCAAACACGTGCGTCACTAACCTCCTCCGTGTCGCTGGTGATGGAGTCGCTGTCAGAATCAGACGACAGGTTGCCAGGCGCATCACTGTCACTGGAGTCCTCCAGTGACTGCGAATCCGGATCGCTGTCCTCGAACTGCATCAGCGCTTCCGCTGTGAGACGCTTCGAGGATGACGCCATAGCAGGTGACAGGAAAAGAGCGTAGTAATCCAGGCAGAGGTCGGTACACAGAAATCCAATAACAGGCAGAATCAGCAGGCGGAAAACGTAGGTCAAAATCCAGGCAGAGGTCGGTACACAGAAATCCAATAACAGGCAGAATCAGCAGGCGAAAAACGTAGGTCAAAATCCAGGCAGAGGTCGGTACACAGAAATCCAATAACAGGCAGAATCAGAAGGCAAAAAGGGTAGTCAAAAATCCAGGCAGAGGTCGGTACACAAATCGGTAGGAAGATCAGTGTATACAGCACAGATCACAGCACAGATCACAGCACAGCTCACAGCACACAACCAAATGGCAACAGTGTATTGGATACACATGAATTTGATTAATTTTTTGCAGCCAATGAATTTTTTTTTCAAATTTCCCGCCCCACCCCCATGACGTCACGCCGCCCTCCGCTCCTCTGATTGGCCGCCGGGTCCCCAAGAGAATAACAGGATATGGGGGTCCCGGCGGCTGGACAAACATCGCTGCTGCTGGGGGAGAGAGGCAGGAGTCCCTGGAGAGCGCCGATCGCACAGGGACTCCTGCTTCAAAGGTATATGTGCCGCCGCCACCGCCGCTGCTGCTCTGGTCACATGGCCGCCGGGTCCCCGCAAGATTACCGGGGATATGGGGATCCCGGCGGCCAGATAATTGAAGCACACTTTGGGGGAAAGGTGTAGGAGTCCCGCTGAGCAGCGCCGATCGGCGCGCGGGACTCCAGTACGCCGGCACAGCAGTTTTTTCTCTGCTCCGACCTGAGCTCGGGCTTACCTATAACAGCTTATTTTTCCTACCCCGAGCTCAGGTCGGGGTTACCGCCAGGAGGGTTAAGAGCTCGCTGCAGAGCCATACAACTTAGTACACATATGAATCCCACCCACCTTTTCTGCCCACCAACAGAGCTTTCTCTTGGTAGGCTCTGATCGCTGCTGCAGGCTTCATTGTTTTGTTTTTTTTATAAATCTTTTTTTTTTTTTAAATAAAATCCCCTATTTTTCATTTTTCTCCCCCCCCCCCCCCCCCCCCCTACCCTTCCCACAGCCAATCCCAGTGATCATACCTCATAGGCATCAGCCTATGAGAGCCAATTGCTCTCTGAGCCTCCCCAGAGGACAGCGGTTGAAACGGCTGTCCCCAGTACAGTACTACCGTAGATTGCATTGCTGTACAATGTAAAATGTAAATAGACAGCGGTTTTGCCGTCTAACAGTCTAATATTGGTGATCGGCGCTGTTAGACTGTTAGCCGAGCCCCGTCATTCAAGCGGGGATGCGCGCGCATCGGCGCTCATATCCCCTGCAAAACCCTGCCCCAGGACATGATGCCTTTCGGCGTTAGACGGTCCTCCAACGCCGTTAGGCGGTCAGTAGGGGGTTAAACTGGCTTTTTTTCATTGACTTTTGGTTCCCTTTAAAAGGAAGTAAAAATGGCAGCCTCTATCCTCTCGCTTCACGTTCCCTTTAATTAACCAGATGCCATCTTATGAAAAGGCAACTACAGGCTTTAAAAGGCTCAATTTCCTTCACTTTATGGGTCAGTAGAGATTTCCATATCGGGGGAATAGTTTTTTCTCATAGTTATTCACACAGCATATTTTTGCTTATACAGTATTACAATAAAAACTGTAGGGAGTGAAGGTTGCAGATCTGTTAAGAAAATTGTAACAAGAAAGGAAACACTGCAGAAAAGTGAAATGAGACTTGCTTGATGCAGACCTCTTGCTGTTTGCACTATTTGTTCTCTTTTCATTTGTATTGTGTTTTTTTCCCTTTTTTTTTTTTTTTTTTTTTTTACTTAATCTCCAATTTGTTCTTCCACCACCTATCTGCCCAAAAGCAGTCATGACATGCATCTGCAAAGACTTACCACTAACCTTCAGGAAAACATCCCTCTTTCACACAGTATTGTTTGCTTCAGATGTAAAGGTGGCCTTTGTAAGCAGCAGGCATGTACAGGTAGCACACTTATCTGCCCATACTTGCAGCAGATACGGATTAAAGGACAAATAAAGTGCGGGCGATATGGAGGCTACCATATGTACAATGCACAACACAGCAATGCCAAGCCCCCTTTCTCCACCCCCCCCCCCCTCCTGACCACCTAGCTTGCTCAGTAAGGTAAGATGAGGATTGGAGATCAGAAAAGGTGGCAGCTAAGCCCCTGGACACCTAACCGGCCCTAGGCAACGGCCTTAGTTGCCTTGTGGATAATCCAGGTCTGGCATGCAGATCTGATTTTGTAAATCTTTGTTACTTAGGGATCTTGTTACGGTTCCAGCCCTCTCCAGTTGTAGTACTGACAATGTATCATACGTCAATAACTTTACCAATCACCTTTCTTGATACTTGTCAGTGCACCAGCAGCTTGTGAGACAAAATGAGTTAAGGTATTCCTTGTCTATTTCATCGCATGTCATAATACTTTGTTCCACAGTTAAGACGGAATGTGTTTCTTTGCAGTGGTTATGGTCAACGGAGATCATCGCATTGGCATATTCGCTAAGCGGCCAATCCAGGCTGGGGATGAATTGTTCTTTGATTACAGGTAAGGGACAGCTACAGGCTGCGCACATTTTAGCTTCTACTGTAAACTTAACAAGCCAACCATTTCAAGCTAGCGTATCACAAAAAAAGTCAACTAAACTATTAACGAGTATCTGTATCAACAAAAAAATGCACCTGGGGGGTACTCACCTCAGGAGAGGGAAACCTCTAGATCCTATCGAGGCTTCCCCCGTCCTCCTCCGTCCCACGGCGGCAGCAATCGAGCCCCCCGAACGGCGGGATGTAAATCTTTACCTTCCCGGCTCCATCGCAGGCGCAGTAGCAACACTCGATTCGGAAATAGGCGGAAATAGCTGATCCCAGTCATGTCCGTTATACTGCGCTGACACAAGTCTCCTGCGCAGTAGAGCGGACACGACTGAGATCGACTATTTCCGCCTATTTCCAAGCGGAGAGCTGCAACAGCGCCACGCCCTGGGACAGGGAAAGGTAAATATTGTAAACCTATAACATGTCAGCGCTCACAGTCAGAGATATAAAGAACTGAAATAGCTCACAACCATGATCCAAAAAGTCCACAGTTCCTCCCAGGCAGGGTTCACACTGCAGCTCGAGGACATGTTATCAATTCCTACAGCCGAGACTCTCATGTTATACTGCAGTAAAAAATTGTTTCCAACACCTTCCAAGTGTGCCACTCTCCATCACCTTGCAATCCAAGTCACCAGTGCCAGAACACTCCCCTTGTGCCCACACTCACCCTTGTATCCTCCTAAGTATCCGGAGGTAAGAATGACAGCATTGGGGGTTGGAGCCATAAACAGCAGATGCGTCTCAAATTGCGCCAAAGTTAGGCACTGTAAACTAGAGAACGCTAATATAGTGTAAAACCAACGTTTTTAATTAAGAATAAAAAGTATTGCACTCACAAGCGGGAGGTGGTAACAAGCATATCTTGTACAGATGAAGTCCCCGTGTGACCGCTCTGAAAGATGCCGTCTTGGATTCACACTGCCTCACTTGCTTTCCCGTCTAGCTCAACTTCCTTGCCAGTCACTTGTGCCGTAGCTCCACCCATGGCACACGTGACTGGCAAGGAAGTTGAACAAGACGGATAGTTATACACTATATTTTTCCTCCTGTCTTTTATCGTTGCATATAACGTGAGAGTCTCGGCTGTATGAATTGATAACGTGTCCTCGAGCAGCAGGCACGTGCACAGGGGGGTGCTCTGGGTGCCCAGGCACCCCCCTTTTTAAAATCTTCAATAAAAGGCCCCTCTCGCGTGCAAAATCAGCTCCGCCCCGACCGTGATAAGCCCCGCCCACCCACTGGAAGCCCCACCCCCATCTGGGACACTTTCAAGTGAAGAGGCCCAGACAGGAATCCTAGTGTGGCATACTGACCTCTCCCTCCACCTAGGACCTATACTGACCTCTCTCTCCCCAGCACCCACAGTGACCTCTCCCTTCACCTAGCACCCACAGTGACCTCTCCCTTACCCAGCACCTACAGTGACCTTTCCCTCCATCTAGCACCCACAGTGATCTCTCCCTCCACCTAGCACCCACAGTGACCTCTCCCTCCCCCAGCACCCACAGTGACCTCTCCCTCCACCTGGCACCAACAGTGACCTCTCCCTCCCCAGCTCTAGCAGTGATCCTGCCTACCCCAGCACCCACACTGACCTATCCCTCCCCCAGCACCCACAGTGATTTTTCCCTCACCCAGTGGCTACCCTCCTGTCCACTGCAGCACCCACAGGGACCTCCCATCCCAAAAGCAGCACCTATAGTGACCTCTTCCATTGCCAGCGCCCACAGTGGCCTCTCCCAACACCCAGCATCCACTCCCTCCTCCAGTAACCACACTGACTTCTCCCAGCACCTACAGTGACCTCCCCTTCCTCCAGCACCCATACTGATCTCTTCCTTCCACAGCACCCACAGTGGCCTACCCTTTCCCCAGCACCCACACTGACCTCTACCTCCCTTAGCAGCAACTATGCCATTCACAGCAACACCCATAGTGACCTCCCACCCCCTGCACCCAAAATGACCTCTACCTCCCGAGACCCACAGTGACCTTCCCCAAAGGACCCACAGTGACCTCCCTTTCCTCCAGCACCCATACTGACCTCTTCCTTCCACAGCACCCACAGTTACTTCTCCCCCCAGCACCCACAGTGACCTACCCTTCCCCCAGCACCCACAGAACCCTACCTTTCCCCAGCACCCACACTGAGCTTTACCTCCCCCAGCAACCACACTGACCTCTACCTCCCCTAGCAGCAACTATGCCATTCATAGCAGTACCCACAGTGATCTCCCACCCCCTGCACCCACAGCAATCCCACCAATATTCCACACCCACATTACACTCAACCAGTAACACCCACTATAGCAAGCACCCAGTACTTGCACCAAGCACCCTGCACCCAGTACTCACATCCGGCCTCAATATGGCACTTAGTACTTGCATCAAACAGCCACATGACACGACACCCAATACCTGCACCCCTTCACCCTATAGCTGGCACCCAGTACTCGCACCTACATGGCACAGTACTTGCACCCAGCCCCAACATGGCACTCACTATTCAAACCTGCACACCGCCTTCACATGGCACCCACTATCTGCACTCACATAATTAGTACTAGTACCCAAAGTACCTGCACTCAGAACTCACATGACACACAATGTCCACCAATAACTAGCACCCAGTGCAGGCATGGCACCAAGTATTTGCACCTATGATACCCAGTACCTGCACCCAACACCCACATGTTTCATCTGCAGTAGTTCCAGTTGCACTAAGCCTCCACTTGGTGCCCAGCACCCACACCAAGCACTCACATATGACATCCAGTACATGCACCCAGAACTCACAAGGGACTAAGTACCTGCAATCAACACCTACATGATGGTTGATACCCACCCATACTGCCAGAATCCACATGACACCCTGTGCCAGCACCCAGAACCCACATGGCACCCAGCATCTGCCTTTAGCACCCACATGACAATAAATACCCCGCTAGCCAGCACCCATCACCCATATGTCACCATGTACTCACTCCCAGTACCCACTTGGCACTCAGTATTTGCACCTAAGACCCACATACCCCCATAATCAACACCCACATGGCACAGTACTCACATGTCACCAAGTTCCAAAGGCACTATATGCACCTAGTACCTGTCCATGGCCAGCCACCAAATAGCACCCAGTACCCATCCTTGGTCCGAACCCATATGAGACTCAGTACTCTCCCATGGCACACATCCAGACCGCACATGGCACTCACTCATGTCCAACACTCACATGGCTCCCTGCACCAATTAGCACTCACATGGCACCCACTAAGACTGCCTTATGCTTTCTGGAGAGGGGATATTACATACACAATTTAGCACGATTTATCGATTTCAAATTTGAGCACCACACCCTTGAGGATCCTCTGAACGGCCCTGCCCCTTCCTGCAGCACCCACACTGACCTCTACTTTTCCCAGCACCCACCCCTTCCCCTCAAAGCTGGCACCCAGTACTCACACTCACATGATACCAAGTATCTGCACCCAGGCCTAAAATTGCACCCAGTACTTACACCTGCACACAGCTTCCACATGGCCCCCACTATCTGCACCAAGCACCCACTTAACCCGTACCCACACCCAAAGTACCTGCATTCAAGACCCACGTGATGCCCAAAGCCCACCCATAGCCAGCACCCAGTACAGGCATGGCACCAAGTATTCGCACCTATGTCACATCCAGTACCTGTACCCAGCACCCACATGACATCGAGGACATGCACCCAGATCTTACATGGCACAAAATATTTGCAATCAACACCCGCATGACACTCGATACCCAACCATAGCCAGAACCCACATGACACTCAGTACTTACACCCAGAACCCACATGGCACCCAGCATCTGCATTCAGCAGCATGACAATCAATACCCCCCTAGACAGAAACGAGGAGAGGGGGCATGCGGGAGAAGGCATTGCCAGGCCCCTTTTTTAAATTTAAGCACCCCCCACTCAAGGACCCTCTGCACGGCCCTGCTCGAGCTGCTGTGTGAACCCTGCCTGGGAGGAACTGTGGACTTTTTGGATCACGGTTGTGAGCTTCTTCAGTTCTTTATATCTCTGACTGTGAGCGCCGACTTTTTATAGGTTTACAGTTTGATGTTGTTTGGCACAGCAATAGTAAGAACGCGAACTACGTTTGCAAAGATCTGAGTTTTATCGTAAGCGCAGTTTAACTTGTAAAAAGGTAAATATTGCACAGCCTGACAAATTGTCGGCTGTGCATTCCGTGGGCTGCAGCGAGACCGCCGTGGGACGGAGGAAGACGGGGGAAGCCTCCATAGGATCCAGAGGCTTCTCCCTCCTGAGGTGAGTTCCCCCCAAGGGCATTTTTTTTCAATAAAGAGTCTCTTTAAGGCCACTACCGAGCTAAAACATAAACTCATCTCTGGTACACTTTAAGTGCAAACTGACTTCTGCTCCTAATCTTTATAAAGGATCTTATGTGTAAGTGAATGAACCTGACACCCATTTTTTATTTGCTTCTGTTTGCAGATACAGCCAAGCAGATGCTTTGAAGTATGTGGGCATAGAACGTGAAACAGACGTCCTCTAATACTCCTCCAGTTCCGTGGCTGTATCAGACATCTTCTAATACTCCTCTGGTTCCGTCACTGCATCATGTAACCATCCCGGGCTTTATTGCTGCTATTTACTGTATGTGCATTTGTGGTGGCCGCTCATTGTGAATGTAATTGTGAGACAGAACTACCAACAAACAAGAGTCATTCTGTGGTGAAGCTGTGAGCTCTGTCAGCCTCTCTCTAGCTTATCTTCACCAAGGCATCCCAGCTCTGTTCATAGGGTGTCTCATGCAATGGGTCATTTCTGTGCTGACTGGGGCTTCATTTCACCTCAATACTGAACATAACAAACTTTATGTAAGATGAACATTCACTGGATGAGGCAATAAATCGGATTGACCATGTTTCCAGTCTGCTGAGTCTGTAGAACCCAGATTCTCAATACATAACGGGCTTGATTCACAAAAGAGTGCTAACTGTTAGCACGGCCGTTTTTGCGCGAATTTTCGCATTGCGCGTGATCGCGAATTTTCGTGCGAAAGGATAACGTTTTCGCGCACAAACGTGAATTTTTGCGCGAAACGGATATCGATTTTGTGGGAAAATTCGCGTTTGTGCACGAAAACAGTTAGCAGTCTTTTGTGAATCAAGCCCAATGTGTTCCCCAGGTGTACTGATATTAGGCTTGGAGGGTACTTTAGCCTTACCCAACTCAATTCATTTGCAGTAAATTTTTAGTGTAAAAAATTATAAATGGCCTATAAACAAAGGCTAAAAAATCATCAGAATGTTTGATAAGCAATAATAGACGATTATTGCGTACTGCTAGTTCAACAGGATGCAAATAATTCCAAGTTGATGCAAAATTATGAAAATTGTTGAAGCATAAAAAGGGATCAATCGAATGAAACCGAAGTGGGATTCAATTCCCCAATTTTCAAACTGCATACATTTGAAGCAGACCATTTTGTCACCTGCCTCAGTAGCCACATTGAGTTTGACGCCCGATTGTAGCCAATTAGCAATTGGTAGTTGATCAGCAACAGCATTTCTTACATGCTATACTAGCCAACTAGTAGTTGGGCACTGGAGGGGGTTAATGTTAGATTTAGGGGTTGTTAGTGTTGGGCACTAGGAGGGGTGTGATAGTGTTAGACATTAGGAGCGAGGATTAGTGTGAGAATGGGCATTAGGAAAATTTTGGTGAGAACAGTTTACTTTTCACTATTGGTGATGATCAACTCCATAAATTTGCATTAAAAAAAATTGAAAGTTGGAATTATTTGCATGTCATTGACCATTCCTGCTGTTGATGTATTTCTTAAGAGGTACTATAGATGCAACAACAGAGCATGGTTGGTATTCACCATCATGCTTAAAGGATACCCGAGGTGATATGTGATATGATGAGATAGACATGTGTATGTACAGTGCCTAGCACACAAATAACTATCCCGTGTTCCTTTTTTTCTTTCTCTGCCTGAAAGAGTTAAATATCAGGTACTTAAGTAGCTGACTCAGTCCTGACTTAGGAAGTGACTATAGTGTGACCCTCACTGATAAGAAATTCCAACTATAAAACACTTTCCTAGCAGAAAATGGCTTCTTAGAGCAGGAAAGAGATAAAAAGGGTGAATAGTTCATAGATTTTAGCTCTGGCATACTTCAATGAATGTGTCATTGAGCAAAAACAATAAAACAGTTAAAACTTAAAAAGTAGATTTAAACAAAATAAATCTGTGAAATATCTTAAAAAGTAATTTTTAGGAGAAGGAAGATGGATACAATCGGTTATTTCATTCGTTTATTTTCGCCTCGTGTGTCCTTTAAAGGGATACATGCTGTAGTATTTTGCTTTAGAATAGGGTATTTGAAGCGGCGCTCATCTGTGTACTGCCAGCTGTCTTCCCTGTGGGCAAGTTCATTCTGTACCTTTGATGGCTGTGAACATACCATGTTCCTTTACTAGCAGCAATGCTGTAGGACTGGTAATTCACAAATCTCATGCTTTCTCTCCGTCCCCATTTTCCAACTACCTTGTAGTGTTTCAGCACTTTGCAAGCAAAAAAACATAACTCAGACTAAGTTGTTCTGGGTTACATAACTGGTATTCCTTTTCTGGCCTTATTTGTGGTACCTTTTTGCCTGTTGAGTGTTTATAAAGTTTTATATACTGATAGTATACTGATGTTCGGTCCTTTGTAGCCCCTTACACACTCCAGTGGGTTCTGATTCACCATGAGCTTGCCTGTAGTCTGTATACTGATAGTAAAAAGAGAAATATTTTATGAGAAAAGTTTTGTGAATCATCCTTCATGGCCTTCTCCAAATGTCCAGTAGAAACCATGGAAGTCCATTCCATGGAGCCAACTTTACCGTGCTTCCTGCCGCATTCACTACTGGTAGCAGTGTAAGGACCATCTTGTGTGCATGGAAATCTCCAGCCCTGCCATGGCCAATCTAAAATAACTGTGAATCCCACTAGTTGTAGAAGTCCTGCATTTTGGTGAACATTGTTTGGTGAACACTGCTGTAGAGCACAGGTGTTGAACACGAGGCCCTCGTTGCCCTCGAGAACTTCCAAAACAGTGCACTGCATTCATGTCATGAGGAGCACACCAGTGACAGTGTTTTTGATTAAAATGTTTTGTGGCAGGGTGCAGCAATAACTCACGGGACCCCACCAACAAGATTAGCATGGGTCTCCCTCCTTGGGTCCAAACCCGACCCAATCACTCGTGTAACTGGCGAGACACCCCCTCCGACACAGCCCACACACACACACACACACACATAGCAGAGTAGGGCAGCATAAATGTGTAACATTTACCTGCTCCAACGATGTGCCATGTCTCTTCTGTTCTTCCTGGCATTCGCACGCTGTGTTTCCATACTTTCAGCTCCTAAACATGTGACATGCCTCAGGAGCCAGAGGTGTGCAGCATGGAGCGTGTGGCTGTCAGGAAGATCAGAGGAGATCCAAAGCAGCACTGGAGCAGGTAAATATTAACCGCTTACACTGCAGTAGGTGGCAGAGCTGGCCCCCACAGCCACTATAGTTCCGCCACTTAGTTTTAGACTGTTCAGTAAATGTTAAATCTTAATAAACAACTAGTCCCGCGACTTAGACTGTGTTTTAGATTCTGGCCTCTTACGTGATTGTTTGTCTTCATGCATCATTTAGCATGGACCTATGTAACCAGCATTGGGCCTGGGTGTATGTTGTTCTTCAGTTTGTGTACAGTAATGTCACACTGTGATCGGTATAAACATGCAATGAACAGTGCTTACCTAGTATTCTGGTATACTACAGCACCAGTCATATGCTTGGCTTGAAGCTTTGGATTTAACTTATATATAATGCTTGGGATCTTCCAGGTTAAATAAGATATCTAGAATCTGTAAATGTCTGGTTTATAGAACTAAATCACTAAATATAGTGGAGTGAAGTATATGCTATCTCATCACAGGAATATATTATATTGTAGAATTGTAACACATAATAAGACTAATTCACCCAAAACAGATATTTAAGGTTTTAGTATATGTTGGAATGTGGAAATGTGTTTATCTCAGTAAGGAATTCCAGCTTGATGTAATAGGTCTGGCTGTCTGCAGGGTTATGTCCTGCCCTAACTGAGGTAACAGGTCTGGCTGACTGCAGGGTTATGTACTGCCCTAACTGAGGTAACAGGTCTGGCTGTCTGCAGGGTTATGTACTGCCCTAACTGAGGTAACAGGTCTGGCTGTCTGCAGGGTTATGTCCTGCCCTAACTGAGGTAACAGGTCTGGCTGACTGCAGGGTTATGTACTGCCCTAACTGAGGTAACAGGTCTGGCTGTCTGCAGGGTTATGTACTGCCCTAACTGAGGTAACAGGTCTGGCTGACTGCAGGGTTATGTCCTGCCCTAACTGAGGTAACAGGTCTGGCTGTCTGCACGGTTATGTCCTGCCCTAACTGAGGTAACTGCTCTGGCTGACTGCAGGGTTATGGCCTGCCCTAACTGAGGTAACTGGTCTGGCTGACTGCAGGGTTATGTCCTGCCCTAACTGAGGTAACAGAACTATAATCAGAGAAAAAGCATGTGTGCATCAACCAAGTGAACCTGACAAATCTGGCTTTGCAAATTTGGCCTATTGGCTAATCACGAGACATTGCTCATGCAAATAAGCATTTGCTTTCGCATGCCTAAATATGCAGGGTCAAAACCAAAAACCGCAAAACAATCGCCCTGCGGGAATTAGTTCATGCTATACAGCACTATCCAGGGGCGCCACGAGGAGGCTTCCCATTGCCCCTATACAACCGGGGGGCCGCGGGGGTCCCAGGCACTCTCACCGCCTGGAACCCACACAGCGGCACCCCGGAGGTGGAGGCCAGGGGGTGCAGGCGATCTCCCCAGCGTGGCCAGCGCCGGGAAGAGCCGCCCGCACACACCTCCCAGGATTAAAAACAGGCACTTACCTCAACGTCCATTGCGTTCTGCTATATGCGCATAACCTGGGCGCGACACATAAGGGGCGGACAGGCGCAAATAGCCTGCTCCAGGGCTCTCACCTCCTAAAACAAGCCACTCACTACCTGCCCTCAGAAGAAAGAAATGCAATGCTAACTATAATCAGAGAAAAAGCATGTGTGCATCAACCAAGTGAACCTGACAAATCTGGCTTTGCAAATTTGGCCTATTGGCTAATCACGAGACATTGCTCATGCAAATAAGCATTTGCTTTCGCATGCCTAAATATGCAGGGTCAAAACCAAAAACCGCAAAACAATCGCCCTGCGGGAATTAGTTCATGCTATGAACAATGGGAAGCCTCCTCGTGGCGCCCCTGGATAGTGCTGTATAGCATGAACTAATTCCCGCAGGGCGATTGTTTTGCGGTTTTTGGTTTTGACCCTGCATATTTAGGCATGCGAAAGCAAATGCTTATTTGCATGAGCAATGTCTCGTGATTAGCCAATAGGCCAAATTTGCAAAGCCAGATTTGTCAGGTTCACTTGGTTGATGCACACATGCTTTTTCTCTGATTATAGCTAACTGAGGTAACAGGTCTGGCTGACTGCAGGGTTATGTCCTGCCCTAACTGAGGTAACAGGTCTGGCTGTCTGCAGGGTTATGTACTGCCCTAACTGAGGTAACAGGTCTGGCTGACTGCAGGGTTATGGCCTGCCCTAACTGAGGTAACAGGTCTGGCTGTCTGCAGGGTTATGGCCTGCCCTAACTGAGGTAACAGGTCTGGCTGTCTGCAGGGTTATGTACTGCCCTAACTGAGGTAACAGGTCTGGCTGACTGCAGGGTTATGGCCTGCCCTAACTGAGGTAACAGGTCTGGCTGACTGCAGGGTTATGTCCTGCCCTAACTGAGGTAACAGGTCTGGCTGACTGCAGGGTTATGTACTGCCCTAACTGAGGTAACAGGTCTGGCTGTCTGCAGGGTTATGGCCTGCCCTAACTGAGGTAACAGGTCTGGCTGACTGCAGGGATATGTCCTGCCCTAACTGAGGTAACAGGTCTGGCTGTCTGCAGGGTTATGTACTGCCCTAACTGAGGTAACAGGTCTGGCTGTCTGCAGGGTTATGGCCTGCCCTAACTGAGGTAACAGGTCTGGCTGACTGCAGGGTTATGTCCTGCCCTAACTGAGGTAACAGGTCTGGCTGACTGCAGGGTTATGTCCTGCCCTAACTGAGGTAACAGGTCTGGCTGACTGCAGGGTTAAGTCCTGTCCTAACTGAGGTAACAGGTCTGGCTGACTGCAGGGTTATGTCCTGCCCTAACTGAGGTAGCAGGTCTGGCTTACTGCAGGGTTATGTCCTGCCCTAACTGAGGTAACAGGTCTGGCTGACTGCAGGGTTATGTCCTGTCCTAACTGAGGTAACAGGTCTGGCTGACTACAGGGTTATGTCCTGCCCTAACTGAGGTAACAGGTCTGGCTGACTGCAGGGTTATGTCCTGTCCTAACTGAGGTAACAGGTCTGGCTGACTGCAGGGTTATGTCCTGCCCTAACTGAGGTAACAGGTCTGGCTGACTGCAGGGTTATGTCCTGCCCTAACTGAGGTAGCAGGTCTGGCTTACTGCAGGGTTATGTCCTGCCCTAACTGAGGTAACAGGTCTGGCTGACTGCAGGGTTATGTCCTGTCCTAACTGAGGTAACAGGTCTGGCTGACTACAGGGTTATGTCCTGCCCTAACTGAGGTAACAGGTCTGGCTGACTGCAGGGGATCCCCTGCCTCTGTCATGTGGGCAGTTGTCAGAAAACACAGGGAATGTATTAACCGGTAATGACTGACAGAAATTTGGAAAAAAAAATATAGCCTTTTCCCCAAACTACACAAAAAAAGTAGTAGTATCTGCATTAACATTGCAGAGATTCTCTCTTTAGGTTGAGGAAACAGTAACTGGATGTACCATATAGCAGAACATACTTGACAGGATTTCTGTGGTATCTCAGTGTGAAGTCCAAGTAACCAACTTCTGGTCTTCAAACCGGCAGCTGTCCCAGTGTTACCGGTGCTCAGTCTCCACAGGGACATCACCCCCTGTAATTCACCTAAGCCAATTTTCAATATCGGTCACACCATGGGTTGATGGAGTAAGTCATGAATGTGTACAACTAGTTTCGGGCGGAACCTTTCATGAGCAAGGTTGCTATACCTGTGCTGTGCTGTGTCTTTATTCAGAATTGGTACCTCAGTCTGTCAGAAGCCTAGATAAAGGTTGTGGTCATAGATCTCAGCAGAGTGACTGGTGTCAGGAGGGGAGGAGACGTGATCATAGATCTCAGCAGAGTGACTGGTGTCTGGAGGGGAGGAGGCTTGGTCACAGATCTCAGCAGAGTGACTGGTGTCAGGAGGGGAGGAGGTGTGGTCATAGATCTCAGCAGTGTGACTGGTGTCAGGAGGGGAGGAGGCGTGGTCATAGATCTCAGCAGTGTGACTGGTGTCAGGAGGAGAGGAGGCGTGGTCATAGTTCTCAGCAGTGTGATTGGTGTCAGGAGGAGTGGAGGCGTGGTCATAGATCTTAGCGGAGTGACTGGTGTCAGGAGGGGAGGAGGCGTGGTCATAGATCTCAGCAGAGTGACTGGTGTCAGGAGGGGAGGAGACGTGATCATAGATCTCAGCAGAGTGACTGGTGTCTGGAGGGGAGGAGGCTTGGTCACAGATCTCAGCAGAGTGACTGGTGTCAGGAGGGGAGGAGGTGTGGTCATAGATCTCAGCAGTGTGACTGGTGTCAGGAGGGGAGGAGGCGTGGTCATAGATCTCAGCAGTGTGACTGGTGTCAGGAGGAGAGGAGGCGTGGTCATAGTTCTCAGCAGTGTGATTGGTGTCAGGAGGAGTGGAGGCGTGGTCATAGATCTTAGCGGAGTGACTGGTGTCAGGAGGGGAGGAGGCGTGGTCATAGATCTCAGCAGAGTGACTGGTGTCAGGAGGAGACACACCACATTACCAACATAAAATAACAAAGGAAAATTGAATAGCAGGTTAATGCTGAGTCAGTCAGCACTAGCTGTACTGTGGGTTGCCTTTATTGGAATTAGAGAGGCTTTAAAGGGCAACTGAAGTGAGAGTGATATGGAGGCTGCCATATTTATTTCTTTTTAAACAATACCAGTTGCCTGGCCCGTCCTGCTGATCCTCTGCCTCTAAAACTTTTAGCCATAGACCCTTAACAAGCGTATGCAGATCAGGTGAGAAAAAGAGAGAACATCAAGAGCCTAATATAGTGTAGTATGTACTGGTAATGTATAATTGGAAGAATAATAATATTAATTTAATACTCACAAACCAGGGTTACCAATTAGGCAACCACTGTCAAAGCAGGTGGGGAGATTGTCCTGACCCCACTCAGGATTAAAAAGTCGCTCTCTGTAGTAGAAGAAGGAAGTGGGTACAACCCTCCACCAAGGGTGGATTTGATGTAGATAATAGGATAACAGAGGCACCAACAGGATAAAAAAAACACTAAAAGAACTTAAAAACCCATCTTGGTAATAGAGGAGGTAGTGGTGGACTTACCCCCTCCAAGCAGAACATACGACTGTGGATTTTCAGCCAAATAATTTAATTTTATACTCCAAATAAAGTGTAACGCATTTCGCGGGGTACAAACCCGCTTCATCAGGCAATAACAGATAGGAGTAAACAGCATCTGCCAGTATCATCAACGCTGAGCGCCTCTGTGATCAGGTGATCAGGCAGATCAGGTGTTTCTGACATTATTGTCAGGTCTGACAAGATTAGCTACATGCTTGTTCCTGGTGTGATTCAGACACTGCTGTAGCCAAATGGACCAGCAGGGCTGCCAGGCAACTGGTATTGTTTAAAAGGAAATAAATATGGCGGCTTCCATATTCTTCTTACTTCAGTTGTCCTTGGAAGGACAATTGAAGGGAGAGCGATATGGAGGCTGCCATATTTTTTTCCTTTTAAACAATACTTGTTGCCTGGCAGCCCTGCTGATCTATTTCGCTGCAGTAATGTTTGAATTGCACCAAAAACAAGCATGCAGCTAATCTTGTCAGATTTGACAATAATGTCAGAAACGCCTGAACTGCTGCATGCTTGTTCAGGGTCTATGGCTAAAAGTAATAGAGGCAGAGGATCTGCAGGATAGCCAGGAAACTGGTATTGCTCAAAAGGAAATAAATATGGCAGCCGCGATATCCCTCTTCATTGATTTCCCCAGGGTCTTTTAGCCATGTGCTCCACCCGGCTAATTTTGGTGAGCACCCGGCTGTCACCGGCTCAGTTTCTCATCCTCCTCCAAAGCTGTAAGCAGGGTTGTGCTGACCCTGCATTCCCGCATCGCGCCCCACCCTGCTACTTTTTCATGCCACCCAGTGGGAAAAAAATTCTAGGGAGAAAGCTGCTCTTGCTTCAGTTGTCCTTTAATCCTCAAGTTAATTAGTCAGTGCTTCTCTTTCTCACGAAGAAAGGTCATTTTTTGCGCATAGCTGCACATAAACAATGATTCAGCATGGCTGGTCTACTAGTGACGTTTATAGCATTATATTTAATAATGGACAGAGTCACAGAGGCGAAAAGGAACCAGACTGCAAATATCAAGAAGAAATAGGTTCCTGTTATACCGTTATCTTGTACAATATATCTGTAAAGTTTTATGTTTAATCACCTATATTCAGGGGCGTTGCTACAAATCCAAACTTTGATTGGGCCCCCAATGTTCACACCCCTTCCCTGGCCTACCCCTGGTGACCCTCATAGCCTGGAGGGTCATCTCACAAGGGTCATACAACAAGTGTGGCCATCAAAATGTTCACACCCATCACAAGTAAAGACACAAAAACACCTGACCTGAAGAATCAACCCTTTTATGGGAGCAAGTGAAGCAATAGTTTGGGCCCCCTTACAACCCTGCCCCCCCCACCCCCCCACCCCCCTGCAGCTGCACTGGCTGCTCCCCTGTAGTTACACCCCTGCTTATACTCCACAGTGGTATATTTTTGTGACGTATTTGTATAGTTTCAGATGAATAAGATAGAGGATGGAATTATCCTGGTAAAGTATTTCGTGTTCATAGTTTGCACTACTCTGATTATGCAGGAAAATGGTCTGATCAGATTTTATTATGAACAAACACACCGAATTCTCTACTAGAGGAGTGTAGAGCTGCAGCACTAATAGCCCTAGAGCAGCCAATCACATCGCTTATAACTGAAGGCGTGCCAGTAAAAGACACACATCTGATTGGCTGCTGTGGGCTTTTGCTTACTGCCTATTAGTGTGAGGAGGTACAGTGACAATCCCGCACTGCATGGTTAGACATATATTTTATAGATCTGTTACTCATATACATAACCACACAAGGTCATACGTTTCTGGATTATAGGAAAGCACTTATATTTCTCGTTCGTAACAATTGGATATACTTCATATCATTGTTTATATGTCTTTAAACAAATGTTATATGTTGTGCATAGGAAAATGATTTTATATATATATAAATGTAAATCTGTATATCCACATGCTTGTGTTATTAATATGCATGGTTCTGTATTGCCATCGATGTACCCAAAGTATGTTCTATCTAACACTTTATGCACATTTTAAGAAAATCTATGAAGATAAGTATTGTGTAAGTCTATACAAATTAAGATATTCTGGATGTTGTAAGGAGGTGCACTGTTATGTATATGTGTGGCTGCCATATGGTTCTATAATAAACATAGTGCCTCTTACCTTTCATATTTTACCTGTATCTTCTTACCTGTATCCAGATGCTTCTTGTCAATTAATCTGCATTCTGTTTGAGTAAGCAATACACCTTCACCAGACCATGGACTATATAAAGCCACATGTCTCCAGTGTTCTCCCCAGAATTTGTTTCCAGCCGGGTGGCATGAAGAAGTAGCCGGGTAGGGCGCGACTGGGGGAATCAGTTCATTAGAGCACTGAGGGACGCCTCAATAGGATCCTGAAGTTTCCTTTCTTTGGGTAAATAGCTCATTTTATATCCGAGCTTCGGCTCGCGTACACTTTAAGACGTGCAGTACAACCATAATGTGATGCATACAGTACAATGAAGGTAAGCTTCACTGCCACTATAAACACACACATTGTCCGGTAAAGACACAGTCCGCCAGGACATAGCCTATGGGAACAAACATGCCATAAAAATATCTTTGCATTGGTATGTAATTATATTGTTTGTTGCAACGGATTTAGTGTAAAAAGATCATTAAATTAAAACATTTTTTGAGACAAGCAGTCCTTCCAGATCAGCTCTGCACATTGCTAGCATTAATTGCATCCATTCTTTCAAACTGCATACCTTGATATGCCTTTATTCTGAAGCACAAAATCATCCATCTCTTGCGTAGATTATCCATCATGATCCTAACCAAGCCTGTCAACTTGGGAGTATCCATTGCTACTGCCAGTCACTCAGCTAGTGCAGTTGTGAAAAATTACTTACAGGCATCCTGCTTTGTGCAGGAAGCGGAAAATAAACCTGGTATGTCTGTGTACTAAAATACAGACCACAGATGCCAGGCTAAAAAATAGCTGCAACCTGTACTTACAGATGAATTTGGAAATTCTTAGTTGGTTGCAAACTGGAATGGAAATGTAATTTTGTTTAATTATAGCTTTTTCATCATAAAAATCGAGGAAAAAAAGATGAAATTAAAAAAACTAGCAATTGTTGAATACCATATCTGTTCAGTACTTCAAATGTGGTCCACTTTAAAAGGATACATTAACTTATAGTTAGAAGTAATATTTGATGCTTGCTTCAGACACTTAACCCCCTTGGTGTTATGATTCTTTCCGGATTTTAGGGTCTAAAAGCGGTGCCATTTTTTTGCACCCTTTCAGATCCTAAGACCTGGAAAAAATCATGCTGCCAGGGAGAGCTGCACAGCCCCAGTAATCACTCACCTCCCTGGGCTCCAGCGCTGCAGTTATGCCTCCATCCTCCGGGTGGCGCTGCAAATTTAAAGTGAGATTGCCGGCTGTCGTCATGACGACAGCCGGCTATCTCACCATCAGGAAGCAGAGCCCCGGAGGAGAGGAAGAAGAATGCCAGCCGACGACGGAATCCCCGGGAGGTATGTAGAAACGCTCCCACTGCGCCCATTGCTCTGCATACAGCCTCCGGCGGCTACCCCAAGCAGAGGTCGGGATCACCGCTTTTAGCTGCGGTTTTCCGCCCTGACCCTAGCTCGGGACAACCGCCAAGGAGGTTAAAGAGAACCCCAGGGTTAGAAGGATATGGAGGCTGCATTAATTATTTCCTTTTAAACAATGCACATTTCCTGGCTGTCCTGCTGATTCTTTGTCCCTAATACTTTTAGCCATAGATACTGAACAAGCATGCAGATCAGATGCTCTGATTCAAGTGTAACCGGATGAGACGCCTGGTTGTTTCAGGTGTGTGATTCAGACCCCACTGATGCCAGAAGATCAACAGGACAGCAAGGGAACTGACATTTTTTTAAAGGAAATAAATATGGCTGCCTCCATATTCCTCTCATCTCGGGTTCACTTGTCTTTTACAATAAGCCTAAATTATTTGCATCTAATTTATCATCTCAATTAGGTTTTTGGTTTTTTTTTTTTAAATCTGGGGCAGAAGGCATTGAAGTTAATGGAGAAGACAGAATTTGGTTCAATTTTCCAAATCTCACCTTCCACATTAACCTTAATGCATTCCCCCTGCTTAACGCCAATGTGAATGTTCCATTACAGTCCTGGCCAAACGTTTTGGGACTGTCAAAAATATTAGTTTTCACAAAGTTGGTTGCTAAACTGCTTTTAGATCTTTGTTTCAGTTGTTTATGTGATGTACTGAAATATAATTATAAGCACTTCATACGTTTCAAAGGCTTTTATTGACAATTACATGAGATTTATGCAAAGAGTCAGTATTTGCAGTGTTGGCCCTTCTTTTTCACGACCTCTGCAATTCGACTGGGTATGCTCTAAATCAACTTCTGGGCCAAATCCTGACTGATAGCAACCCATTCTTTCATAATCACTTCTTTGAGTTTCTCAGAATTAGTTGGTTTTTGTTTGTCCACCCGCCTCTTGAGGAATGACCACAAGTTCTCAATGGGATTAAGATCTGGGGAGTTTCTAGGCCATGGACCCAAAATTTCAACGTTTTGGTCCCGAGCCACTAAGTTATCATTTTTGCCTTAGACACGGTGCTCCATTGTGCTGGAAAATGTATTGTTCTTCATCAAACTGTTGGATTGTTGGAAGAAGTTGCTGTTGGAGGGTGTTTTGGTACCATTCTTTATTAATGGCTGTGTTTTTTGGCAACTTTGTGAGTGAGCCCACTCCCTAGGATGAGAAGCAACCCCACACATTAATGGTCTCGGGATGCTTTACTGTTGGCATGACACAGGACTGATGATAGCGCTCACCTTTTCTTCTCCTGACAAGCCTTTTTCCAGATGCCCCAAGCAATCGGAAAGGGGCTTCATTGGAGAATATGACTTTGCCCCAGTCCTCAGCAGTCCATTCACCATATTTTCTGCAGAAGATCAATCTGTCCCTGATGTTTTTTGGGGGAGAAGTGGCTTCTTTGCTGCCCTTCTTGACAAGAGGCCATCTCGTTGAAGTCTTCACCTCACTGTGCAGGCAGATGCGCTCACACCTGCCTGCTGCCATTCCTGAGCAACCTCTGCACTGGTTGCACTCCGATCCCGCAGCTGTATCCTCTTTAGGAGACAATCCTGGCGCTTGTTGGACTTTCTTGGACGCCCTGAAGCCTTCTTAAAGAGAATCTGAAGCGAGATTAAAACTTGCTTTTCACCTTTTATTCAACAGGGGCATGTCTGCCCCTGCTAATATCCCATGGCAGAACTTGCAGTCTTTACCCCCCAAATCCCCTCCGTGGTTTCCGGGGATCGCATCCCGTTGAGGCAGGGCTAATGGCCGCAGCCCTGCCTCTCAGCGCGTCTATCAGCGCTGATCGACCGCCTCTCCCCCGCCCCTCTCAGTCTTCCTTTACTGAGAGGGGCGGGGGAGAGGCGGAGATCCACCGCTGATAGACACGCATGGAGGCAGAGCTACAGCCGAAAGCTCTGCCTCCATGAGCAACAAAATCTACGACCAAGTTGGTCATGGATTTTGCAGGGGTGGGGGATTTGGGGGGTAAAGACCCCCGTTCTGCCGCGGGATAGCGGCGTTTTAGCAGGGGAAAACATGCCCCTGTTAAATATAAGGTAAAAGCGAGTTTTAATCTCGCTTCAGAATCTCTTTAACAAGAACTGAACCTCTTTCCTTGAAGTTCTTGATGATCCTATAAATTGTTGATTTAGGTGCAATCTTAGTAGCCACAATATCCTTGCCTGTGAAGCCATTTTTATGCAATGCAATGAGGCCTGCATGCGTATCTTTGATGGTCACCATGGTTAACAATTTAAGATCAATGATTTCAAGCATCACCTTCCTTTTAACATGTCAAGTCTGCCATTCTAACCCAATCAGCTTTACGTAATGATCTTCAGCCTTGTGCTCGTCAACATTCTCACCTGAGTTAACAAGACAATTACTGAAATTATCTCAGCAGGTCCTTTTATGACAGCAATGAAAGGCAGTGGAAGTTTTTTTGGGATTCAGTTAATTTTGATGGCAAAGAAGGACTATGCAATTCATCTGAACACTCTTTATAACATTCTGAAGTATATGCAAATTGCTATTATAAAAAAACGTAAGCACCAACTTTTCTAATTTTCAATATTTTTCACAGTCTCAAAACTTTTGGCTAGGACGTAATTGCATTGCCTCAGCAATGTGATTATATTGTCTGACGTGATGCAACGCTCCCGTGTGAACATTCCAAATGATGTTGCCCCCATTAACTTCAATGCATTCTACCCTAATTTTAAATTTCCTCAGTAGTTTCTAATAGAGTTAGCCAATGAGATGCCAATGTCAGCTTACACGCAAATCACATTAAAATTGTATACAGCTAGGACCTGGACCAATCAAATTAATTTCCTGTCAATTTTGATTGGGCCAATTTTATGCTGCTCATAGTCTGCATGCAAGCTGACATTTTTTGCATCTCAGTTTTTGAAATTCTTAGCTGGCTGAAGACTGAATTAGAAAGATAATTTCTTAATAGCATTAAACTGAAAAAGGACTTGTACAGCACACATCTATGTTTATGGCATCTGCTAAATTTGTTTTTAACAAATGTTTTAACCCAGCTGTTTGTTAAATGGATTAGCTTTAGGATGCTTTCATTTACGAATCCCAAAGTCTACCTTTTTTGGTGAGGCTGATTAATATTAGTCAAACTGCATCACTGGTCATTTTCAGAATTCTTAAAAAGCAAGATGGCCGCCCTCACGTAACAGATGGGGGGTATTCAGCAGCTCCGAGCTGGATGGAATCCAATAAAAAAAAAAGTTTAGTTAATGATTCCATTAAGCTATTACTGTAAATTTGGTCTGGATATATAAACTATTGCTACTAGACGACATTGTTTACAACCCTCCCTTTGACCATATGGACCATTGTAAGGATTGCTGAGAGGTTAGTAAATTTAGTGAGTAGAAAGGACAGCTGATCCAAGGCAAAGCTACCTAAGGTAAGCACAGATGTATGCTCATACTGGATCCACATTCCTTTGTGCACTGTCCATTCCCCTCCTTGTTCCTCCTGCTACCCGTAATCACTCCTTGAAAAAGTGACTTTTGGCCAAAGTCAAATTTTCAGACAAGAGGCAGGCTTGCTGCAATGTTGTCTCCCAAACCATCCCCTAGGGGGGAGTGAATTGGTTGGGGAAGAGGAAAGAAAGGGGGGCGATAGAAAGGAACATTGCAGCAAGCCTGAAAATCTGACTTTGACCAAAAGTCGAGTGATTATAGAGACCAGGGGGAATGAGGAGAGGAATGGACAATGCAGAGAGATATGTGTATCCAGCATGAGCAAACCTCTGTGCTTACCTTAGGTAGCTTTGCTTTTGCCTCCGTTCAGTTGTGCTTTAACCACTTGACTACTACAGGTTGTGTTCCCCTTATGCACCAGAGCAATTTTCACCTTTCAGTGCTCCTCCCATTCATTCGCCAATAACTTTCTCTACTTTTCACACTGAAATGATCTATATCTTTTTTTCCGCCAACAATTAGGCTTTCTTTGGGTGTTACTTATTTTATTCTAAATGCATTGTAAAAGAAATAATATGAGATCTAATTCATTTTTCATTTCTTTCTGATTTCAGCCATTATAATTTGAAAATAAAATATGCTACTGTGGATAAAACCAATACATTTTATTAGCCCCTAGTACAATGTATGGCAACAATATTTTATTTGGAAATGAAGGTGTGTTTTTTCAGTTTTGCGTTTGTTTTACTGTAACCCTTATTACAAGCCCTTATTTGCAAAAATAACTAAAATAACAGTAATATACCCTCATGAGTCCCTAATGTAACTATTTTTTTATGTAATTTTTTTAAATAAATGTTTTATTTTGGTAACTATGGGAGAGTGGATGAGGTAAGGGTAAGGTTAATTAATGGGGAATGTATTTATTTTTATTTTATGTATGTAGGTTTATTTTTACTATTTGGCCACTAGGTGTCGCCCCACTTTATTTCTGTGTACTGTGGACAGTACACAGGAAGTAATGTTTTTGTGTTTTTACTTTTGTTTTGTTAATAACCACCGGCATCTCACTAATGCCGAGGATCATTGATTGCAGGCACTTTGATCGGCTTTGCGAACACCCATTACCATTCCCCAATCAGTGCACTAACGGGTGGCAATGAGAACGAGCGCGGACGCAGCAGGCGATCGTGGTGGAGTTCGTATATCTACGCCCCAGCAGGCTAAGATGAAGTCTCAGGGGGCATAGATATACTGTACTAAAACCAGGAAGTGGTTAATCAGACCCATTGTCTATTTCTGCACTAGCAGAAATTCATTTTCAATATGATCTATAAAATGTTCCTGTAGATATTGTAAACCACTCATTACACTGAGGTGAGGAACACAGACTCTGGACAGGGTTTCTCATCGTACATCTCTTTATTTTTACACCTTCAGGTCTTGTTGAAGAGAACGAGTTTGTAAAAATACATAGCTTTATTTTTGTAACATACATGTGTAAATATATATGTCTTCGCATCACCATTTTACACTCTCTATGGCGGGAGGCTGTTGTCTTAATGTGGTCAGTGCAGAATGAAGACAGTGAGCATTAGAGTAAGAAGAGCAGAAGGAAGAAGCATTGGTTGTGGATAGAAAAAAAATAACAAACTCCTCGAGAAATATCTTCAAAGAAGAACTTGCAATAAAGGACCATTAAAGCTAAATACAAGTTGCCTTATGCATCATTATGTAGCAGTACCAATAATGTTCACAAATGCTACTTGATTTTTGTTATCGCATCAGTTCATTTTCCCATTGCTTATACATCCGTGCCTTTATCGCAAGTCCACATAGTCTTAGTGCTCAAAAAATGTTTTCAAAGAAGACAGGAGACTGAATACACAGACGTCCAAAGTCAATTTAGTGCAGGTACTGTACAATGGTAAAGAGCTCACTGGTCTTGGTCACTTCCTGTTTACAGGAAGCTCATTATTCAATCGCCTTTTCCTCCCAAGTTTTCTCCTAGGTGACATTTTCACCCTTTACTTTTTCGCCTACTTGGTGCTTTTTCAATAGCAGGTTGCTGAAAAGTTCTTTTAAACTGAGGATGAAAAATAATCTCTTAGGAGAAGTAGTGGATTGAATAAGGGCCAAAGTCTGACAAGAGGATTTAAAAAGGAATTAAACTATAAACATAAAATTAGCAGCTGTCATAATGACATTTGGTAACGTAGAAAGTATTCTGCACTGTCTTGATTAAGGATGGTCAATGAGATAGAAATCATTCCGATCAGATGGTGGCCTATTCACATCTTGTATACACTTTTATGCATTTTGAAAATGGACCAATCGAATACAGCTGAGGTGGATTTAATTGGTTCATTGTCAAGCTGCATAAAAACTTTGCATAGTCCTGTATCAACTCTAAATTGGTTTGCATCTCATTGAGCATCCCTAGGCCTGATGTATGTGCGGTTCAGTCTGCAGAGCCATCAGGCCTAGAGATGCGCACTGTGTTGTGTTGGTTTCTCTTTTCAAAGCAGGATGATTTGGCACAAGCAGCTGATAACATCGGGCATCCACTGCCATTGGTATGTGCTGCAAGGTTTCAGCTCTACATCATAAGCAACACCTATAGACGTAGAAGGCACCTGTCACAGAAATACTTGTGGAAATTGGCAGCCCTGTCACTTTTAAAGGGGCACTATAGCGAATTAGTGTTTATTTAAGGGCTAGATAAAATTAAACAAGCATGTGACAGAAGTGCCTATGAAAAAGAATTGATTAAAACAAACAAACAGAGCTGTTACTTTACTCACTAAGCGTTTGCCACCTCGTCACTTTTGTAGCAAACGAGGTACAAGCAGATCAGCCCATTATGTTACTGTAACTGTTTATTTTTCTAAGCTCTGTCCTCCCTTCAGGTGTAGCCATATCTCCACTGCTATGGACAGTGATGAATCTAGTTAGACTGCTCTGAGGCCCAGTGCACACTGGGCGGATCCGCTGGCTGCATCCACTTGAAAATCCGCGTGGCTAATGTATCTCTATGGGCTGGTGCACACCGGCGGTTTGAGGTTTTTAGCAAGCCGCAAAAATGCCTCTTGCTGCACGTTTGCGGTTTGCTTAAAACCTCAAACCGCCGGTGTGCACCAGCCCATAGAGATACATTAGCCACGTGGATGCTGATGCGGATGCGGCCGGCGGATCACATACAAAATCCGTTCGGTGTGCACCCGGCAAATATCGGCTCTCTGCTCCCAAAACCGCTACAGTTTTGACGATATGCTAGCGGTTTTGGTGTACACAGTAGCGTCAGGACCTTACCACTCTGACAGGCTCTTCATCAGCCATCTAAGCTCCTCGTCCCTCTCTTGGAGGCTGCACAAATTAGCAGACATGCCAGTAAATGCTGCTAGTAAGAGCAGTCTAGCTAGATTCATTACTGTCCATAGCGGCTGGAGGAAGCTATAGTGGACACATGAAGGATGGACAGATCTTAGAAAAAATAAACCGTTACAACAGATGTTCCCTATAACATAATGGGCTGCTCTACTTTTGTTTTTATTATTTTATTTACATCAATTCTTTTTTTGTAGCTACTTCTCTCACGTGATTGCTTAATTTTATCTAGCCCTTATATAGATTTGTGTTGCAGTGTTCCATTCTCTTCGGCTTCTTGCTTTTGGTTACTAGTGATTGTCATGTGTAGGAGAACCCATGGAGAAGCATGTGATCAGTTTGGTCAGGTAATAGATATGCAAGTCTCTAATTTGCTAGTCATGATCATGTGCTAAAGCATGTGATCACAGAAAATCAGAGCTTTGCAAATCTGTCAGCTGATCAAACAAATCACATGCTTCTTCGTAAGTTCTCCTAGGCACAGGCCCGACCCTAGACTTTTTGCCGCCTGAGGCAATTTTCAAAGAAATCGCCGCCATCCCGCCCCCCCCCCCAAGCCGTGGGTGTGGGAGGCCGCCCGAGCTGGAGGGGATAGCGGGCAGGAAGGGGGTATTGGGTCTAGCGGCGGGGAGGGGGGTCGGACCCCCCCCTCCCTCGCCTGGGTCCCCCGTCCTCCGCTCCCCTCCAGCTTTAAAAAGTTCCGTGCTGGCTGCAGCTATGTGTAAGAGGCAACGGGCGGGGATCACTCACCTCTTCCTCGTTCCAGGCCAGCCTGCGCTCCACTGACGTCACTTCCTGCTACGCCGCAGGAAGTGACGTCAGTGGAGCGCACGCTGGAACGAGGAAGAGGTGAGTGATCCCCGCCCGTTGCCTCTTACACATAGCTGCAGCCAGCACGGAACTTTTTAAAGCTGGAGGGGAGCGGAGGATGGGGGACCCAGGCGAGGGAGGGGGGGGTCCGACCCCCCTCCCCGCCGCTAGACCCAATACCCCCTTCCTGCCCGCTATCCCCTCCAGCTCGGGCGGCCTCCCACACCCACGGACGGGCGGGTGCCGCCCCCCCAGAAGTGCCGCCTGAGGCAAAAGTTTCACCCCGCTTCATGGGCGGGCCGGCCCTGCCTAGGCATGATGATAATATTGGTTACGCTGGACAGGAACTAAGAGCTAACTGTTTAAAAAGAAGTACAGAGATCAATATAAGGATCTCACAGATGTAACCGTCACATTGCTAAAATAATAATTTACATTGCTATTTGCTTCTCTTGTAGAGTTTTCCCCTCACTTCCTCTTCTTTAGATTAATTATACAGGAAGTTACTAAAATCTCATCCTGTGTAACCCCAGACAGCAGTGCTGTAATGTGATAGTGTCTCTTACCCATACCCCCTCCATACAAACTTTAAAAAAAAAAGTTGGCTAAAGTTTACCGTCAATGGAATACAGTTATATATGGGAAGATTGTCATGAGGCATGCTGAGTTGTGGATGACTCCAAAATGGCTGCCTTTACACATGTTCCGTACCAGAGGGCCACACCCGGTTTACAGGCAAGTAGTAGAGGAAGACAGGCAGAAATAACCTTTACAATCACTGCAAATAGTCATTTTGAATCATTTTTTTATGAGGTAATTTTATTCTCCACAGAAAGATGAGACTTCCTGTTTCTATACATGATTATAAAATAATGTATGATCATTATGAAGTGATCTGAGCAGTGTTGTACAGCTCCTCCCTCCATCACTCTTTAAGTAATCTGGGTTAATAGCATATGCAGGAAATTGTGATGTAATTAGTAACAGCCTATCACAAAGCTGCTTTCGTTGATCTTACTGTGCTGTCTAAGGCATGGAAAGCCACGTCCATCTGTATCTGCTACGCATAGAAATGACATCTGTACAGATGACTGGTACCAAATAATAGAGAATGGGAGAGAATCTGGCCAGCAGCTGCCCATCTGTCTGTTTGTGTCACCAGCGTGTTCTGCCTCGGACTACACTGCGCATTCTATCAATTAACTCCATCCCCAAGCCGTCACGACCGGCTGTCAACCTTCAACTGCAAAACATTCCCTTAATTAATTTAAGCTGCTTTGAGTTAGGCCACAAGCAACTCGTGAATCAATAATGCATGATGATATAAATGATTTAATCACTTGTTTTTTTGCATAACTGTGTAATGTGAAATATACGTTACCAAAGTACTCTTTGTTTATAAAGCTAGACTTTTATAATAGATATGAGATCACAAGTGGTATACGCAAAGTATTGTCCTTGTTCTGGCAGTGTGTTTAGAGATAGGCGTATAATGTTGTTAGCCTAGGCAGGATCCACAAAGCGGCTCTGGGTGGACAGGAAACAGTCAGCTCAACCACCCTGATACTTTCTTAGCCAAGCCATATGGGCATACCCTAGCGGGCGATGAGCACTACTGACTGTTAGAAGCACTTATTGCACGCTGTTCCAATCTGCTGAAATGACAGTAACAGGGCTGTTCCTTTCCACTCTCCAATCAAGTGAAGGAAGTATTAGGCCATACATGCTCCAGTGCAGTCAGTTGGCCCAGTGTAAATCCTTATACAGATGCAGGATGGAAGTCACTAGAAACAAATGATGAATGAACGATGGATTGCCCAATTATTGTCTAATAATAAAGCTGGAACCCATGAATCTCCAATGGCCTCTCTGGAGGGGTACATAATCTATTAGACTTGTAGTTAGAACGCTACTTCCTACAATTCCCCTCAATAATGGCTTTTGTGTGTAACTTGGTCATGTGTTTTTGTCCCCTAGTCAGGACCCGAGTCTCCTAGGATCCTTATGAATCTTCTGTCAGGTTGAATATACTATCTGTGTACCATACTAGAAGGTGCTGGCTCTTTGCTGACTTTGCAATTGACATATTATGTTTATTTCTATGTTACCACTACTTGGATTTTGTACAATGTTCTGTATTATCTATAATTCAGCTTTAAGTGAACATCTGTGGTTACTCACAATGCACCGCTTCTGAATATGCAAATTATCTCTTTATGCCCCTGGGTAACCACAGATGTTTACTTAAAGCTGAATTATCGCAAATACCTTCTGTTTTAAGACACCAGGCATTGCTTTTTAGTAGGAGGGTTTTTCGGTCACGTTTAGTCCCCTATAATTTCCGTGTGGCTTTGGGTCACCCTGAGCTGCTTGGTTACTGTGTTGTTATGTATTATGTGATATTTGCAGCGCATGTTGGGCCCGCAGATTGTTTAGACATTGCTTATAATGAAAATTGGCACCCAGTGCCTAATAAAAGTTTTTGAAACTGAAATAAAGCTAAAAATGATGGCAAAAGGTAAAGATAATTGACACTTCTCAGGCACTTTGAACAATATAACCAGTGTGAATAGTGAGTGACGGTGTGTACAGAAATAGATGCAGAATAATGTGTCCACAAAGTGCCACTACATGAAAAGGAAAAACGTGTCACTTGTGTCTATTGCTGCTTCTGGTTGCACATACACATCGCCATTAGAAGGTTCTGTGCTGTGTGTACGCTATTGTTAACGCGTTGTGTTGTCACACATTGCTCGTTTTTACTGACTGACACCTAGCGTGTGTACAAGACTGACATTGCACATGTCTCCTCACTTGTTCGGAGGCAGCTATCTGACTATGGGCTGCATTACACTTGAGATTTACATTGTGTTGTATTAGCTAAAATAAGCAATTGTGTTTGTAAAAAGTATTCACCGCATCACGTTTTGTTATCATAGAACATTATACCTCAAGGGAATTATTTTTCTCACACCGATAAACAGAAATATAAGCTGCATGGAGGAATAAAATGTCCCATGTCCCCCTTATTTTGCCTTGTCTCTGTCCCCCTGTGTGCTTTGTTCATGTCTGCCTCCCTGTGTCTTTCATCCCCCTGTACCTTCCATCCCCGTTTCCTTGTCCCTCCTGTCCTTGATGTCCGTGTCCACCTCCCTATGCCCATCTCTGTCCTGATGCACACACATACCTAGCAGCCACGCGCTTGCCTCCGATTTAATGAAGAAGCCTTTCAGAGCAAACTACCAATCAGGCTGGGGGCGCTGCCCCAGACCGCCAGTCACAGCCCTCACCGCTCCCTGCCTGGTCCCACCCTCAAGACTGTCGGGTCCTATTAAATAGTGAGCAGGGAGAGGTGAGGGCTGTGATTTGTGGTTTGGGGCAGCGCCCCCGCCCAACTGGTCAAATATGTCTTTGGGATTCCTTATGAAGGCGTTGGAAGTACTCAGGTTCCTGAGTACTTCCAAAGACGTGCAAGTCCATGCTGCGCACGTGCGAGATGCGCAGTACGGATGTACCCATCTTCGGAAGCAAATGCTTCCAAAGCAGTGGGGAACTGTGGGGATAGGGAATGGACCAGAAAGACTGTATGGGATCTAGAATCTTCCCTCTACATAGCTTTTTTTCACATTAGCTTCAGATTTGCTTTGTGGAATAAAAGTCTTGACATAACATTCAATAAAAATGTGTTTTCCTACTTTGTATTAACCATTAACTTACCATATTTGCTTTGGTGCACAAGTAATGTTGCCTGTTTACAAATTACAAGGTCCCAAAGTACTCTGCTCTGAAAGCTGCCATTGCATTTTATTCATAGATTCTAATATAAACACAGCAGCTATCTAGGGATACATTTCTCATCTGTGTCTGTTTGTCAGCTCTGTGTAGTTCAGTTTCAGCTGTTGCTAGCTATAACTAATTATTCGTTGTTTACATTCCTCTGTTGATACAATGTTATCATCTTGGATCACAAGCTGAAAGTTCAGATCTCAAAATTCCATTGAAGTGCCGTGTTAACTGTTTGAATGCTGTCCAGCTAAAACTGGTAGTTGGTTTAAGGCTGCAAAATCTCAATCAATTCTTCTTTTAGAGCAAAGAAGAATTGATCAGACTACTTTAAGTATTCATTTATCAGGAAATAAGTCAATATATGATTGCCTTTAATTCTGCTCATATGTATGTAAAAAAATATGATTTCTACCGTGCCTCAATGTTCTAAGACCACACAAAAAAATGTAAACTGCAAAGGAAGCGAATACTTTTTTCCTAGGCACTGAATAATATCATTTAAAGCAAAAAAAAACTTATGAGATATTAAATTGTATGTGTAGAACTGATGATAAATAGAACATTAGTAGCAAAGAAAAGAGTCTCATATTCTTATTTTCAGTTATATCGCTTTATTTATAACATTGTATCACACGGTCACAGTTTAGAATCCGCACTCTGCTTTTAAGCTGTAAAACAAAGCAGAAGTAATGACCATTTGAGCTTTCCTGCAGTAGAGCCTTATCTCAGGCTGTCTCTCACTGTTTCTTGGCTGTTTAACTACTTTAGGACCGTGCTGAAATCTACGTCCTGTTTTGATGGCTATCTGTCACCAACGCACGTCGGGATCCTGGGCCACCCATTCTGCCGTCTCTATTACAGCAGAGTTCCTGTGAGCCAGTGAGGAGCCGCTTTCATTGGACCCGGTCTATCAATGGGAGCCTCTTACGTTGATAGGGTCAGGAGCCAATGAAATCAGCTCCTGACCCGCTCACAGGGCTCTGCCATTATAGAGATGGCACTGCGAGTGAGCTGCGGCAGGGAGACAGCGGTGAGATCGTCGGGAGTGGCGAAAGCGACGAGAACGCGCTGCAGCCAGATAGCCATCAAAACAGGGCGTAGATTTCAGCGCAGTCCTAAAGTAGTTAAGGTGGGTATGTGCGGCGATTCCTTGTTATTTGTTGGTGTTCCACCATTTCTGTACCAGCGGCCTCTGGTCCTTAAAGAGGCACTTAAGTGAAAAAAAAAACGAGTTCTACTCACCTGGGGCTTTCCTCAGCCCCCTGCAGCTGATCGGTGCCCCCGACGTGTCTCTCCGATCCTCCTGGGCATAGAGAGCTGCTATAGCAACATAGAGGTAGCTATTGTTGCTGGGAATGCGAAGAATCACTCCCGTTCCCAGCCTGTCCGGTCCTGACGGCGAAACCGGAAGTGTTCGCCACCGGGACCAGGAGGATCAGAGACACGTCGAGGACACCGATCAGCTGCAGGGGGCTGAGGAAAGCCCCAGGTGAGTAGAACTCTTTTTTTTTTTTTCACTTAAGGTTCACTTTAAGGGGGCAGAGACCGCTGGTACTTAAGTGGTTAAGCTCTGCAGAAAACAGGACTGAGTTTGACCAAGTTAATGAACTAGCTCAGAGAAACTCTATTGCATAGATAACAACTCATGTTTTTTAACCCTTCATGTACTGCAAAACAATATGAGACTTTTTTCTTTGCTACTAATGTTCTATTTATTATCCGTAGTACACATACAATTCATTATCTCACAAGTTTATGTTTGCTTCAGATTTGCTAAGCAATGAATGTAACAGTGTAGTGTTCTTGCACAAACGTCTGTAGAAATTAAAAAAATAAACCTAACAGCTATGATCGTGCTCAATCTTCTGTAGAAATTAACAAGGTTTTTTTTTTTTTTTAAGGATTTCCATAAATTGTAATGAAGATTTTTTTCATTATAGTTATCATACTTTGGCGAATCTTTTAGAGCAGAGAAGAAGTTCTGAGTTTCGTTCCATGCAAAACACACATAAAGCAACTTGCCTTCTCTCCTAATGGTTCTTCAAGAGAATTAGTCAATCTGGATCTTTGAGGTGATGTTTGTCAAACCTTAGGACAACAAAAGAAGAATATGGAGGCTGCCATATTTATTTCCTTTTAAACAATATCAGTTGCCTGGCAGTCCTGTTGATTTATTTGGCTGCAGTAGTGTCTGAATAGCACCAGAAACAAGCATGCAGCTAATCTTGTCAGATCTGACAATAATGTCAGAAACATCTGATCTGCTGCATGCTTGTTCAGGGTCTATGGCTAAAAGTAATATAGGCAGAGGATCAGCAGGACAGCCAGGTAATTGGTATTACTTAAAAGGAAATAAATATGGCAGCCTCCATATCCCTCTCACTCCAGGTGGCCTTTAAGGGCCCGTTTCCATTGAAAATTGTAGGGTATGTAATTATGCAGATCTGTCACACATTAGCTTCATAATATGAATTTCCTCAGAAATGTTGCATTGGCTCCACTAGTCAATAGTAAATTAACTTGATTTTATTTGAGGAACGTAGGTGCAGTTGACCACGTTATAAATGTTTACAACATATCTCTAGATGGATGCAGGTTGATAGTTACTCATCTTACAGGGTTGCTTTGGCCATATCAACAGTAGAATATGCAGCTTCTTTTTTTCATCCGAACTTGATATCGAGCAGAAATGTATGTTTGCTAATGCTATAATTGTATCAGGTCAACTGTAATTGGGTATATATGCAGCCACATATCGGAGCCAGAGACTGCAAGGATATTTAATTATAGACGTTAGTCCCAAATTATCAAGCATCTCATCTGCACCTGAAGTCCCCTCTCAATATTTTAGAGCATGAAGGCAAATATGAGTCTAACAAAGTACGGTCGTATGGAAGAAATTATAAATACATTGTGGGTTAGTGTTAGGTGTGTGTTGGTTCACTGGTTTTAAAATCTGGGTACCAACTGGAGACCTTTAAACCCTTTACTGGAAATACAAGGACAACAACGACGAGGAATACTAGCATATTATAACACTTGGTTGTGCAGTTTGGTGGGTTGCTTGGATAGGATATCAAGTGGAAGATGGAAAATGCAATACTCACTCCACAAAAGACCTCACTCTTCCTTCACTTGTTTGGCTTAAGATACCTCCATCTTTGTCAGTTCATTCATTTAGTTATGCTGTGGCTAATCTCAACCATTGTCTGCAAAAACAGATTGGACAAACAAGTTGGAGTATCGGAAAGGTGCCCAAGGCAAAAGTTCCTGGAGATCTGTGAGCTGATGGCTGCTGCTTCCTGGATGCCGCTCCTCTGTGGCCTTGGACTATTCCGCCTTCCCACCTTCCTCCTCAATTTGAGGAAGGGGCTGTTCTTTTCTTGAGGAAGACTTTGAAGTGCTGGAAGCGTCTATAGCTTTTGGTTCATTAGTAACGTAGGAACCTTTATACCGGTGAAAGTAATGGTAAACCAGAAACAGAGCAGCAATTGCAAGGAGGAACAAGAAGATCACTACGACTGTGGAGAAAATAAAATTCATATAAAATATAGTGTCATGTGTATTATCCAGTAAGTATGGTCAATTATCATTTTGCGCCAAGTGGTATTACTATGGGTTTATTTATGAAGGTTCCTCAAGTCAAGAGATCATTGGAGAACATAATTGATCCCACACATCAGCCCTGGATTTCTTAAGTTCCTCCCAGACTCAAGTGGCTGCTGATGAGATACAGAGAGTAGTCTATGCAGCCTATTGTCCAGTAAAATTATACTGATGTTTCAGCAGGTGAAGAACTTACAGGACATAGCCAGCCATGTACTTTCAGTACTATTATTAGGTCCAGGCATCCAATGCACAAAGCATTATGGGCCATATCCTATTCAAGGTGATAAGTAGCTTGCAGATGCGAGCTACTTATCACCTTGCCATCGCGCAAGGATTACCGGCAAATCCTATTGCCCATATCCTTCTCGCGATGGCTGATCGTTAGGGAGCATTACTCAGGCGAAAGCCTGAGCGATGCTCCCTTTTACCGAGCGATGGGGAGTGAGGTTTACGCTGTGGTGCTGTCCATCAGCACCACGGCCTCACTCCCCACACATGCGCACTAACCCGCCGAACATCGCCGCCATCTTCCGCCTCTGCATCTGGGGGTCTCCTTTAATAAGGAGACCCCCAGAGCTCCCCGTCGGGTCGCCGCACAGTTTAGAAGCCCCCACGCAGCTCTGCAAAGGCTCCCGTCATTATAAATACCTCCGCCGATCACCCGACGCCTCTCGCCGCAAAATCTGTCACGTAATTACAATGTATCTAAAACTGTAATTACTGTGCGCATAGGAGCCCGGGCAAAGCACCTTTGAATCTGCAGCCGGGCTCCCCATTGGTCCGCTGTCTGAGCCAATAAAATGGCACTGTAATTACGTGACCGATTTTGCGGCGAGAGGCGTCGGGTGATCGGCGGAGGTATTTATAATGATGGGAGCCTTTGCCTATTAAAGGAGACCCCCAGATGCTGCGGCAACGACGTGCGTTAGCTAGTTTAGACCTGCTTTTTGCAGGTCTAAGCTAACGCTCATGTCTGCCGGGAAGCATCGCTTCCCGGAGGCATGAACAGGGTAATTGGATACCGTGTTAAGAACTCGCTGGGCGATTATATCGCCCAAGCGAGTTCTTTTCCGCCTGGGGGGTCTAAAGTTTTATTAGATTAGGCGTTACCCTCATCGCCTAAGTTCAGCAATAGAATATGGCCCTATGGGCTTGATTCACAAAGCGGTGCTAACTGTTAGCACGCCTGTGAAAACCCCCTTAGCACGTTTAAACCAGGTTTTCGCGCATAAAACTTTACGCGCGCAAAACTTTATGCGCGTAAAACTTTACGCGCGTACTGCACAGAGCGCAGGGCGCACCGCGCGAAGTGCCCATCAAAGCCTATGGGACTTAGCGCGCGTAAAACTTTGCGCGCGTAAAACTTTACGCACGCAAAGTTAGCGCGCGATCTGGTTGAGAAATCCGGTGCTAACCTGCTTAGCACCCTGGTTAGCGCGTCTAAAGACTTTAGACGTGCTAAGTAAGTTAGCACCGCTTTGTGAATCAAGCCCAATATGTCTTAAAATGGGAGCCTGGACAAGGGTTTTTTACAAATTGAGGTGAGGCTTGCAGTGTTACTTGCGTACTTCAATGATTTCCATGGCTAATGGACTCTAAATTAGACCCTATATCCATATTAAAACTGTGGCCATGGTTAGTTAATTATTTTTTCCACTTTTCTGTAAACTGAATGTTCACTGGTACAGTTGTCCTTGGTCAATTTGCACCTCTTTACTTGGCAGCATTATGGATGGTTATAATTGGATTTTTAGTAAGGATATATGAGCATATTACACCCCTGATATGTGCATATTGAAGGTAACCATCTTTTGGCTTATCCAGTATGATCTCCAGACACACTACTGCTATTATCACCTTTTAGATAAGGATATTAAAGACAGAATACTCACATGCAATGATCCCAGCAAGACCATCATCATGTACATGAGGAAATACTGAAAGAAAAGAGTAAAGGATTACAGAGTGTCAGGTATCCACATACATAGTCAGGTCATTAACCCCTTGCATACCAGCAGTCTCTAGCCCCTTAAGGACCAGAGACTGCTGGTACCGTAAAACGGCGCTTACCGACCATTCGCTGCACCGATTCACCACTCTCGCCAGTCATGCCGCTCTGCCCCGCCGCAACTCACTCACCCTGCTGTCAGTACGGCAGAGCTCTGTGCGCCAGTCAGGAGCCGCTTTCATTGGCTTCTGACCCTGTCCATCAATGTAAGCCAATGGGATAGGCTCACAGTGATGACAGAGTCATGAGCCAATGAAATCGGCTCCTGAATGACTCACAAAGCTCTGCCCTCATACAGACGGCTGGGCGAGTGGGTTGTGGTGGGGCAGAGTGGAGCAATCGGCGGGACAGTGCGGTGACGATTGTTGAAATTTACATCCTGTCAGAGCCGCGCAGTCACAAGCAGGACGTAGATTTCAACCGCATTGGTTCGCAAGCAGTTAACTGTACTTCAGAGGAATCCACAATCTAATCCTGATCATTGGTGTAGTATAATCTCCCTATCATAATCAAAAGATATGATTTTGGGGGGACCATTTAAGTTATGGAATGTGGAAGGAAACTGTAGTGTCTGGAGGAAACCCATGCAAACACAGGGAGAATATGCAAAGTACAAACTCCCTGTCGATAATGTCCTTGCCAAGATTAGAACCTGGTATTCTCGTGCGGCAAGCCTTTTAAAAATCTTTCAGAAAAGAATGCCATGAGATAAAGCTGCTTTTAAAATGAATACAATAGCAGTTGTAATGTGTGTGTGTGTGTGTGTATATGTATATATATATATCTTAATGTCCGATGCACAGATTCCATAAAACAAAATACCTATATCAAAAAGATATTTTCTATGACTTTAAATCAGCAATATTTATTTTGGGTAGTGGGTACACTTACACATGATGAATGTGGAATAGGCAGTCATTTTACCAAACAGGTGCTAATGCTCAACAAAATAACATGTAGGTTAAGGCACAATCATTAAATAAATCAAATCCCTACAGGAGGGCAAAGTCCCTATGTGCCTCAAGAGGTCCATCATCATCCCAACCCAAATAAGCAGGGAGTCCCCGACCTCAATAATTTACATTGGTTATCATGAAAACCTTTGAAAGAGCGGTCCTATCCCTCCTCAAGCTCTCCACATTAGCCAAAATGGACAAGTTTCAGTTTCCATACTGAACAAACAGGTCTGCCGATGATGCAGTCAACATCTGCCTTGAGCGCAATAGCAACCACCTGAACAGATCGAACTCTTACACCAGGATCCTTCTTCTCCACTTCAGCTCAGCCTTTAATACCATCTGCCCCCGCATACTACAGGAAAATATTGCTGCTCTTCAGGTCCATCCTACCATACCCCTGTGGATCACGTACTTCCTCCCAAACAGGTCCCAAGTCGTCAAGTTGGGTGCTATCTCCTGGCAACCGTGGGCTACCAACACAGGTGCCCCACAAGGATGTGTCTTGTCACTGATCCTGTTCTCTCAATATATGAACAATTGCAGATCCAAGGCAAACTCTGTAAAATTCTGATGACACCAACATCATTGGCTTCGCTACCAATAATGATGAGCAGGCCTGCTATCAGCAAATGGAAAGAACATGCCACTGGTGCAGAGAAAACAGGCTGGTCCTCAACATAGCTAAAACCATCAAGATGATCATCGACTTCAGGATGCATGCCCCCACCCCACTTCCAATCTACATTGATGACACACAGAAGTCGAAAGAGTACCCTGCGTCTGCCTCCTTGGCACAACTATCTCCACTGACCTGAGCTGGAATACCAACACTACCTCTACCTAGAGAAAAGCCTAACCGGGATAATTCTTCCTTCGAACAACTGAAGAAGTTCGGTATGGCTCAGGAGCCCCTGACGAGATTCTACTCTACTATTGAATCTGTCTTCTGGTCTGGTATGCTGGCTCCTCCACCAGCGACAGACACAAACTACAGAGAGTCATCAGATCAGCGTAGAGGATCATTGGGAAACCCCTCTTCCCACTGGACCTCTTCTGCAACTCCAGACTGCGCACTAGAGCGCTGAGGATTGCCAACGATTGCCACTGCCTCTTCAGTCGGCTGTCATCAGGCCAGAGGTTTCTGGCAATCTCCACCAGGACCTCAAAGCATAGGAACAGTTTTTTCCCCTTGGCTGCCATCCCCTTGAACTCTCTTCTATTATTTTTACTGCAGGTTCCAAACAAGATAGGTGTTTCCCAGGTGTGGTGTCCAAGCTCCTCTGCAGAAGTACAAAGGAGACAGGCAACGTTGAGGACCAAAAATACAGAGGCTGGCCTTTAAAATTCACACTTTGACCAATAGTGAAATACACAGCGCAATTTGGAGTGTTGTTGTTGGAGAAAACTCTTCAGAGTCCCTTGGGAGCAAAAGAAGATCCAATCATTACTTAAAGAAATTAACCCTGACTGTTCCGTAAAACGAGCAATGTGGAAGATGAAGTACTTGATGAAATACTTTGGACACACAATGAAAAGACAGGACTCATTAGAGAAGACCCTGATGCTGGGAAAGATCGAGAGCAAAAGGAGGAGGGGACGGCATGAATGAAATGGCTATATAGTATCATGGAAGCAACAAGCATGAGCTTGGAAAGGCTTTGAGAGGCAGTAGAAGATAGAGGGGGGCCTGGTGTGCTGTAGTCTATGGTGTCGCAAAGAGTCGGACATTATTGAATAGCGACTGAACAACAACAACAATATATTCATAACAGAATGTATTTGTCCCTGAGATCCTTGTGCTCACCTGTCCCCATGTACCATGGGTCCAGTTCATACGGTATGTGGTAGACTTTCAGTGGCATGGCCCCACAATTAGATTCCACTAGGGAACCTTTCACTGTGATCAGTTCTGATGCTCTGGGATTTCGGAAGATGTCGTGTATTGGGGTGATGTTGTTGAAGCGGACGCCTGCCATACATCCTGTGAAACCGGGGGAGTTAAATTTCTGGACTTCTGGATCCATTGTTCCAGTCTCTGCAAACATAACGGAAAAGGCAATATAATGTATTACTGCTGGTTCCATAAGATAAATCTTCTAAAGCCGAAAGCATAACTTTTGTTAGAGAGCAGAGTTCCCCTTTAAGAAATCCATGCAAACAAAGCTGAGGCAACCAATTCCAGTAGCTGCTGGTCAATTAGATTGGCTCAGCTCCAAGTCAGTAAAAGGACATAACTCCCCCCCATAGTTAGCCAAGCGTCCCCTTGTTATGGTTAGCCACATGCATTCCCCCTCTCCTCCATATGTGCCCCAGTATAGGTAGCCGGATGTGTAGTCCCCCCCCTAGTATTGGTGGCCAGATGCCCATCTAGTTTAGGTAGCCAGATGCCCATTAGAGTAATAGCACATGAACCCCCTCCCCAAGATGTTCCCCATGTATAAGTTGATTGGGGGTGGGCCTAACTTCTCCCACCCTCTCCTCAGGCCCCTCTTCTGTGTTCACCCTCAGTGCAGCACAGCAGGCTGTGAACACACAGTGAACACTCACTTCCTCTGGTTTCCATGAGATAGAGCTCCACGTCTCGCCAGGCTTCTCTTTCTGCTGCCCACTGCACTAAAGTTCTGTTCTGCAAATGGGATGGGAGCACAAAAGGGGGGCGCAAGGAGAGGGTGAGAAGAGTTGAACCCCCTCCACAAAGCTCTGCACCTTCTTCCCAGGCTGTGTGTGCCTGCTGCTCCCCCGTCCTGCACTGCGCCCCCCTCCTGCAATGTGCCCTGGGCAGACACCTGCCTCGCCTGCCCCTAAAACAGGGCTAGTTTGATTTTGGAGGAAAGGGCAATGCTGAAGGGTGATCACTACACCCACGAGTTATGAAAAAATTCTTTGAGGGGGATGGCCAGACAAAAGAAAAAAGAAGAAAGGTCTGTTCAAAACACGTAAACTTTATTAACATACACCGAAAAAATTCCAAGCTCCATTATACAATGCAGCGGCGGGGAGATGGGCCAGACTCCCCCCTCCCTCACCTAGGGCCTGCCTTCAGCATCTTCCTCCAGAAATTATGTCCAGAGAGCAGGGAACACAGGACTCGCCTTCCGGGTTCCATGCAATGCACGTCTGCGTGCCGCTGGTCGTCTGCAATGCCGCTCACTGTATTTCCGCTAATCAAGAAGTACAGAGATTACAGTAGATTACAGAGGTACAGCATTGCAGATTGAGATGACTGGCGGCAGGGCCGGGCCGAGGCATAGGCTGGAGAGGCTCCAGCCTCAGGGCGCAGTGTAAGAGGGGGCGCAGAATTCATTCAGCTGTCATTCCTAATTGTGTTTGAAGCAGAAAGAAATAAGAAAAGGGGATACATAATAGTGACTGCAAGCCAGATAACTACATATTAAGGTGTTGGGGAGGTTGTGGGCCCTGTGGCACCTCTTAGTCTAATAGCAATCAGTGTGTGATGGCTGGGGTGGCAGGGATGGAGGGGCGCACTTTGGTGTCTCAGCCTTGGGTGCTGGAGGACCTTGTCCCGGCTCTGACTGGCGGCATGCATAGCTTGATGTTAATAAGAGCCTACACAATATGATCATAGTATTCAAAATCTCTTGGCCCTCATACTGCGTAAATGTGTTAAAATTGGCCCAATCATTGACCGATCAGAACTGGATGTGTGTTTGCACCCTGTGACAATTTACAACTAAAGCAGAAGCATTGGTAGAGGTGTTAGAGCTTACCTACAACCCTTCCCAGGTAAAGCGCTTTTGGTGAATCAAACTTTGGATCCTCCCAAATGAAGAACTGCTTCTCCACTACATCATAATAGTCTACCTGTAAAAAGTACACACAAACATGCTTTATTCAAATAGCAATATCTTCTGCATGTCAACTCATTGAGCCCATAGAATTCTATGGGCCTGTTCACAGCACTGATTGCATTATTCTAACTCTCTGCATGCAAGCTTTGTACTAAAGTCTATGCCCAGCCTCCATTGCAGTTCGCACACATTATAATGCATGCATTATACCACTGTGAATCCAGCCTAAGGGCTTGTTCACACTATGAGCGTTTTCATTTTTTAAGCGCTGTATTTTAAAATCGCTTTGAAAGTGCTTGAGCAATGTTGCTCTACGTGAGTGTTCTCACATGAGCAATGAGCTTTCTGAGCGCACACGCGGCTCCTGCACCATTTTCTGAGCGTTTGCGCTTCAATGCAAGGTGTAGGGAAATCGCAAAGCACTTGAAAAAAGATTTGGTGAACACTTAAAAAAAAATACATTTTAATTATTCAGTTCCAGGTCGAAGAGTTCACTTCCTGATTGTTGTCAGGAAGTAAAGAAAAAAACTCGCCAAACAAAAGCGCTTGCAATTGCGCTGGCTATTTATAATGCGAACAAGGCCTTAGTGTACTTATGTATACACATGAGGTGAGTGAAAAAAAAAATATTTTTCCCTACCTTGGGCTTATTCCAGCCCCTACAAGTCACGTGTGTCCCTCACCACAGCTTCGGTCTTCCTCCTTCTCCCGCTGGCAGCCTCTGAAGATCGCTGACCCCCGGATGGGTTTGCGTCTTCTGCACATGCGCGGGCTTGAGCCCTCAGTGCGCCCCAGCGCCTGTGTCACCAGGGCTGTACTGTGCAGGCTCCTGATTACGCAAGACCATTTGTCTGGGGGTCAGCGATCTTCAGAGGCTGCCAGCGGGAGACGGAGGAAGACTGGAGCTGCAGCGAGGGACACACGTGACTTTTAGCGGCTGGAATAAGCCCTAGGTAAGTAAAAATAGTGTTTGTACTCACCTCATGTGTCCTTTAAAAGTGGGGCCCTGATTATTACTAATACTAGATACTTGTGTTATATACCTTTGCTTTACTTTACTTTAATATTGGTATGCCCCCTCCAGTGTGTGCAGAGTATGCTGTTAGTAAACTACTTATAGTGTGTATTCATCTTTGAAATCTGAGCTGTTAGACTGTTCCAATCAGCACTGCTTCTAGTTCTCACTCTTTTGTCTCTGTTGCTTTCCAATAGAGATGATCAATGAGGTGCTAATAATTTTTATGTTGGATTTTTATTAATTTTATGCAAATTTATGCAGCTTGGAACTGGATCAGTCAGATACTGTAGGTGATGATTTTGATTGGAATGATTGCAAACTGTATTAATTGGCATAAAATTAACATACAATTTCCATCAACCCAAAAGGATTAGCATTTCATTGACCATCTCTACTTATCATCCCTCTGCAGTTATTTTCGACACTTCAGCACATATTGAGTTCACATATTAAGTTCCGAGGACAAAAAGGCATTTCTTAGGCCTCGTTCACATCTACCTAGCGCAGATGGCCGTGCGATCCGAATGCAGCGCATACGATCGCACGCCATCTGCGCCGCTGTGCTGCTGATCCCATCCATTGTCAGTGATGGGATCAGCTTTGCGCTTCCGGGCAAAATGCATGCAGCAGTACACAAGCGCTTCCTAGCGCATCGTACTGCTGCGCAGCGCAGTAGATGTAAACAGTAGAAGGGCTGTCTATGCCCTTCTGCCGTTCCTGCGTTTCAGCACACCATACGTGCTTCCAAATGCGCACGGAAGCGCATATGATGTGAATGAGGCCTTACTGTGCAAGGTAGGTCACATGTCAGTATTTTACAGCATGGAATAGCACCTGAAGCTCTGAGTTATGAAAGGGCCGTCATTAAAGGATGACATAAATATTTTTGCTTCATCAGATGCCAGCTTAGAAGAGTTAAAAAATACAGTATTTCCTACACTGGTAACATACCATCATCCAACAACAGTACGTTGATTTCCAGGACATGGTGTCCAGCAGTGCAGCTGAGTAGCAGTTTAGACAGTATAAGGCTGGGAACACACTTGTTTGAATCACATGTAAACACGCAAGGGTGCTGCCACTACAGCTTATTGAATTCTGTGTATTAGTATGCTCCTCTGTTTACTACTCCTGTTGTGTGAGGATTAGTATAGGCTGTTGATAGCCACTCCCTGCTTTCCCACCTGAGGTGATTTAGTTCTGTTCCGCACGGGTGTGACTACAAAATCATGAGGCCCCCAGCAAAACTTTGACGAGGTCGTCCCAAGGTTCATACCCTTTCCATTGCCAACCACTTGTGACCCCCACAGCCTTGGAGCCCATCTAGCAAGGGTCATAAAACAAGTGTGGACATCAAAATCTTTACACCTATAACAAGTGTAGCCACAAACACCTGATCTTAAAAATGAATCCCGATATCGGAGCGAAAAACACTAATGCAAAATGCACCTACAAGCACATACAAAACCGCAGAGGATGCAGAAACGGACATGGCAGAGAACTCAGGCCAGTTTCACTCTGCGAATTGGCTGCAACGGTGCGGCCTGAGACTGCCACGCCAAAAACAGGCCTTCGGGGATTACCATGTTAATACGTGGTAATCCTCTTCTGGTCAACAACCAAACGGGAAGTGACGCTCCCTTGCGCTCAACTCCTGTTTAGGAAATACGGAAGTGCGCGGACGCATATTCTAAAAATACGCTTCCGCACATGCACACGCACCGCCACCATTTTTTTAAATCCCTGCATTGCATAGACTTACATGACTTCTGGTCTGCTGCAGGAGCCGCATAGTAAAGTAGGTATGCGCTTGCGTTAAATAGGGGACTTCTGGTGCACCGCAGTGCAGGCAATGGGATTTAACCCATAAACTTACATTGCCCTGCGGTAGGAATGCAGTAAATTGCCGCACTGCCCCAGTGTGAAAGGGCCCTTAAGGTTCCAGCCATAATCCAATAATTGGCCAATTTTACCAATTTGATGTAGTATGAGAACTAGCCTACACAATCTGTTCATAGTATTCACAGTCTGTTGGCCCTCATGCTACGTGGAGTTGGTAAAAGAAGTCAGTGAAAGGCACAATGACACATTATATGTGTGTATGTATCCCGCCTTCCTGCAATCAATGTTTTGGCTTTAAAGGGAACCTAAACTGAGAAGGATATGGATTTTTCTTTTTAAAATAATACCTGTTGCCTGACTCTCCTGCTAAACCGGTGTCTCTAATACTTTCAGCCACAGCCCCTCAACAAGCATGCAGATCAGGTGCTCTTACTGAAGTCAGACTGGATTAGCTGCATGCTTGTTTCAGGTGTGTGAATCAGCCAATACTGCAACCACAGACATCAGCAGGTCTGCCAGGCAACTGGTATTGTTTAAAAGGAAACATCCATATCCCTCTCAGTTTTGGTTCCCTTTAAGGGATCTCATTAGTTAGAAGCTTGCAAAAGGTGAGAGTTTGACATGTAGCCTGATGAGTGCCACCATGGTCATAAAACAAAGACAGGTACCAATCTCCTCTGTGCACTACCCTGTATGGATGCTGCTCTACAGCTTCACCGGTATGTGGGTATGTTCACAATGCGCAAGTAATAAGTTCATGTGAGTTTTAGCTGATTTGAAAATAAAGTAATTGCCTGTTTACAGCAGTGACGGGAGCTGTATTTCTCTCGGGGCCGGATTTCTGGAAAAGGTCACAAAGGCCTGGGCCGTGACTGCAGCACGGGGGGGAGGGGCACATGGACATGAAAGAGGGGCTGCTACATATGAAAGAGGAGGCCGAAAATGGGGAACAAACCATGGAAAAGGGAAACTGATCCTCAAGGGAGCTGTTAAAGAAAGGGACTACAGTTCATAGATGATACACATGGACAAGAAGAGGAGCACTGATGCATATGAAAGGGGAGCCACAACATACTTGGCCTAGAGACACAAAAGTGTAAATCCAGCCTTGATTTCTCTATGTGATGAGATCATATACAAAGTGTGAACGTTTACCTGAATATATAGGGTGCGGTAATCCCTGGTGATGTTAACCCTGTGCGGTCTGCCATCTGTCATGTTCTTCTTACTCAACTGGAAGACATTTGGGCTATTACTCCTCAGCTGATAATTTAACTGCAATGTACCTGTCACGGCAGATAATGGAAAGGAGTCACCAACTGGTTTAGTATGCATTCCCTTTACAGTATTCATTATTATTCAGCTTGTTGCAAATTAATGTGCATGGCTGTGTGTTGTTTTGTTTTTTTCATTAGAATTAGTGACAGGAGGTTACTAGGTTACAGTAAAATTGTGTGGTTGTAATATCTGTGTTGCATTTTCATTTCCATTCACTTTAAAATTGCTGTATTAAAGCACAGCAGACTATGCTGTGAGGGAGACTTGCTGACTTCAGTAGCTCTGAGGAAAATCACATGGTCAGCTGCTTAGCCATTGAAAATATAGGAGACGGGTGTGACTGTGACTACCTCGGGAAGCAGAAGCTGATTGCTTTGTCATATTCATAAATTATATATTTATGGGTGGGTCATGCACTGAAATATTTTCACTGGCTGGTACCGGGTCCCGTCACTTCTGGCCGACGCGACCAATTTTCCGCATCGCAATCACAGGGGGCTCCCTCCACCCGGTACCAGCGATAGAGGAAGCGGAGGACGGCGGCGTGGGAGCGATCCAGGCTTTTAAGCCTGAGATTACACGTGTTGACTTGACAATGGGAATTATTGCCTAAAACAGCTCGTGGCTGGTGTCTGTTGCCGTTCTGCTGATAAGGTCACATGGACTGGATATTATGAATTTTAAGACTTATTAGGGCCCGTTCAGATCAGAAATGCGGATGGCCATGCGTGCGGAACGCGTGCGGACCGCAACGCGTACGAACGCATGGCCATCCACGTTTGTGTGCGTTGCGTGGCTGATCCCATCACTGAAAAGTGAATGGGACAGCCACGCGTTTTTGCAAAATCTGCGTGCAGCATGCGTTCCCGGACCGCAAAGGTCCGGAACGCATGCAGTGTGAACATCAGACATTGCACTCTATGCAATGTCCGATGTCGTGCGTTTTGGCCACCTGCACGCGTTTCCAAAACGCGGCTGGAAATGCGTGCAGTGTGAACGGGCCCTTAGCAATCACATTATATCACTTTTTGTGTCCAGCTGGGTTTGGCTCATTTGATGGACTTTGGTTATCCGTGTGGTAACTAGTGTTGGGCGAACAGTGTTCGAACACCTGATGGTGTTCGGCCTTTTAAGTTCGGGTTCGACCCGAACTTCTAATGGCCGCCGAACAGGGCCGAACAGGGCCCCTGTTCGGCCGAACAGGGCCCTGTTCGGCCGAATACTGCCCCCCTATGGGGTCGCTGGCTGGCAGTGGGCGGCACTATGAAGTGACTGACTGAGGAGGAGGAGTCCGGAGAGTGACGCGTTGAGGGAGGCCGGGCAGCGGGCGGTTCAGCAGTAGTACCGTACTACTGCTGATCCGCCCACTGCCCGGCGTCACTCTCCGGACTCCTCCTCCTCAGTCAGTCACTTCATAGTGCCGCCCACTGCCAGCCACCCACTACCACCGGACACAGGTACTTCTTGAAATTTTTGTATGGGGAAGCGGGCAGAGGGGGGAGCGCTAGCGGAGGGGGTGGGGGAATTTCCGACCCCCCCCGCGATCGGGGCATGCTCCCCCCTTATGCCTGCGACCCCATAGGGCCCCTAAAAGCGGGATGTTCGGGGAGTTCGGGGTTCGGCCCGAACATGCCGAACATTGCGGCCATGTTCGGCGAACTTTCCCGAACCCGAACATCCAGGTGTTCGCCCAACACTAGTGGTAACTATCTTTTTGCCGTTTTACCTGCTGGATTGTCACTACAATTTACGAAAACTGCTAGATGAAGTAAAAAGTTGCTTTTTCAGTTAAATTGTTTTGAGTATACTGGTCTCTACACAACATATATGTCTAGCCTACCTGTGCTCTGGTCAGCCAACCGTGTTTGTACCTCTACTTGATGCCAGGAGCATATGTCTACATATACTATAGGGAATTAAAACTTTAGAGCTTTTTTTATTGTTTTTATTGTTGTCTATGTTCCCACTATATTGTCCCCCCTCTTACTTCCTGCCTTCAAACACCCAGAATATTTCTGTGAGGTAAACTTCCTGAAAGCCTTCTCTAAAGTATATTCTCTACATATTCCTTTCCATCATTTACTATAGTCAGAGCTTCCCTAGTTGATGATTCCTCAGAGGAATATACAGAAGATGCATTTCAAAGGCAAAACAGGAAGTGCAGCTCACAGCAGTGCTCTAGGTGTCACTGTAACAGGACGTGCATTAAAAGTTTCCTCCATTGAGATGGGCAGCAATAACCATTTTACCACAACCCCACTAAATCCAAAACTAAATAAAATGTTTTGTGAGGAGCTCCTATTTTAGAACATCATTCTGAAGTGCATTTGTAATGTTCAAAAGCAATTTATACAGTTTTGCCAGGTGGCCACACACGATACAATAAAATGATCCGATTTTATGGCAATTTGATAAAAACAATCGGATCTCCCAAAAAAATCGAAGCTTTTTTTTTTCCATTCGACTGAAAAATCCGATCGGATTTCCCGTTTTTTTTTTTTCGATTTTAATCGAACTGGAATGCCAGATATTTTTCTTCAATCCTTCTAAAGATTGTATGGTGTGTGTTAGATTGTCAATTTATTAACCTCCTTAGCCGTAACCCCATGCTACACACGGGGTAGCCGCCGCGGAGCATCACATGGCCCCATGTGCTATACGCTTTAGCTAGCGGTAAGCGTATACTCAAAGTTGCTCCGGTCCCCCGCGATCGCCCGCAATAGCTTCCGGTATATGTACCCCCCTGCGTTCCCACGCCGGTACAGCCACTCAATCGGCTCCAGGCTTCGCGGTGATCGGGATTGCGGATGACGTCATGATGTCATCTCCGATCGTCGCCATAGCAAAGCCGGAAGCCGATCGGGAAACTGCGCTTTTCGTGGGATCGTGGCGAGGTATGTATAGCCAGCGGTTGATCGGTGGGCATGGGGGGGACCGGAGCAACTTTGGACATACGCTTAGCTAGCGAAATGCAAGTTAAAGCGTTCAAAAAAATTTTGGGGGACAAAAAAAACCTCACGGCGGACGCAGCCTCAGAAACTGCGTACCGCCAAAGGGGTTAATACACACACCCTAGCAATTTTCTCTGATTTTCCAATCATTTTTATCATAATTGGGGACAAAATTGAACATAGGTGTGTGGTACATTGGTCATATTTTTGAAATTTTACAATCAGTCAGAAAAATTGATTGCAATTCTTAAATTGAACAGATATTTAAAAAATTGTATGGTGTGTGGCCACCTTAAGAGTCAAGCAGAATATGCAGCTTTTCCCCTCCTAGTATCATCACATGTACCTTCTGGCCTGAGCAGGAAGGCTATGTAATCTGAGGAGAAGGAGCTGATGTACAGGAGAACCGCTGGGCCTGTGCTAGTCCTGAAACTAAATGAAATCTCCTCACGGGTTAGGTTGTGTACAAAAAGAGGAAGAGGCACTATTTTAGCAAACTGTTTGGCAGCCACCATTCCAGCTGACAGTATGTTGTGCCTTAGCCATGTTCCAGCTTCAAAATATGCTCCAATCTCTGTAGAAACAAAGAAATATCAGGAGAAATGTACAAGCAAATAGTTAATTATGGCAATGGTTGCTATAATGATGTAAAACAGTCAGTCTAGTCTTGGGATTTACTTTAGCCTGTGCAAAATCTTAAAGAGGCACTGTAGTGACATATCCTTGAATGCAGCAAATTATTCAGAATACCCACTTTTACAATAATTTCCTGGTTTCAGAATCAGAAACTCTTCCTATATCTTTATACTGTATTGCTGAAGATTGGTACAGTGGCTGGCAAAAAGTATTCGGCCCCCTTGAAGTTTTCCACATATTGTCACATTACTGCCACAAACATGCATCAATTTTATTGGAATTCCACGTGAAAGACCAATACAAAGGGGTGTACACGTGAGAAGTGGAATGAAAATCATACATAATTCCAAACATTTAAAAAAAAAAAAACTGCAAAGTGGGGTGTGCATAATTATTCATCCCCCTGAGTCAATACTTTGTAGAACCACCTTTTGCTGCAATTACAGCTGCCAGTCTTTTAGGGTATGTCTCTACCAGCTTTGCAGATCTAGAGACTGAAATCCTTGCCCATTCTTCTTTGCAAAACAGCTCCAGCTCAGTCAGATTAGATGGACAGTGTTTGTGAACAGCAGTTTTCAGATCTTGCTACAGATTCTCGATTGGATTTAGATCTGGACTTTGACTGGGCCATTCTAACACATGGATATGTTTTGTTTTAAACCATTCCATTTGTTGCCCTGGCTTTATGTTTAGGGTTGTTGTCCTGCTGGAAGGTGACCCTCCGCCCCAGTCTCTTTTGCAGACTCCAAGAGGTTTTCTTCCAAGATTGCCCTGTATTTGGCTTCATCCATCTTCCCATCAACTCTTACCAGCTTCCCTGTCCCTGCTGAAAAGAAGCACCGCCAGAGCATGTGGCTGCCACCACCATATTTGACAGTGGGGATGGTGTGTTCAGAGTGATGTGCAGTGTTAGTTTTCCACCACACATAGTGTTTGGCATTTTGACCAAAAAGTTCAGTTTTGGTCTCATCTGACTAGAGAACCTTCTTCCACATGTTTGCTGTGTCCCCCACAAGGCTTGTGGCAAACTGCAAACGGGGACTTCTTATGCTTTTCTGTTAACAATGGCTTTCTTCTTGCCACTCTTCCATAAAGGCCAACTTTGTGATGTGCACGACTAATAGTTGTCCTATGGACAGATTCCCCCACCTGAGCTGTAGATCTCTGCAGCTCGTCCAGAGTCACCATGGACCTCTTGACTGCATTTCTGATCAGCGCTCTCCTTGTTCAGTCTGTGAGTTTAGGTGGACGGCCTTGTCTTGGTAGGTTTACAGTTGTGCCATACGCCTTCCATTTCTGAATGATCGCTTGAACAGTGCTCTGCGGGATGTTCAAGGCTTTGGGAAACTTTTCGTAGCTTAAGCCTGCTTTAAATTTCTCAATAACTTTATCCCTGACCTGTCTGGTGTGTTCTTTGGACTTAATGGTGTTGTTGCTCCCAATATTCTCTTAGACAACCTCAGAGGCCGTCACAGAGCAGCTGTATTTGTACTGACCTTAGATTACACACAGGTGAACTCTATTTAGTCATTAACACTCATCAGGCAATGTCTATGGGCAACTGACTGCACTCAGACCAAAGGGGGCTGAATAATTACGCACACCTCACTTTGCAGTTATTTATTTTTTAAAAATGTTTGGAATCATGTATGACTTTCATTCCACTTCTCACATGTACACCACTTTGTATTGGTCTTTCACGTGGAATTCCAATAAAATTGATTCATGCTTGTGGCAGTAATGTGACAAAATGTGGAAAACTTCACGGGGGCCGAATACTTTTGCAAGCCACTGTATGTAGCCCGGCGCCCTCTCAGTGAAGCTTAGCCTAGGCTGTATAGCTATGCAGAATTCTCCTCCCAGAGCATTCTGGGAGACCAGACATTATTTTCAACGGCTTCGTAAGGGTTCATACTCACATCCAAATTTGACTGGTCCATCACTTATCAATTTAACCACCTCCATGTTGCATGAGGGCCAAGAGATTTTGAACACTATGAACTGATTGTGCAGGTAAGCTCTCATACTACATGGAAAAGGTAAAAATGGCCATTCACAATTGGATGTGTGTACCGGGCTTAATTCTCAGAAACAAACATTTCTCAGAGGCGCTCAGCCACGCTAGACTTCGAGTTTCTCCAATTATTGCCTGATAAAGTGGGACTGTGCCCGCGAAACGCGTTGCAAAGTGGAGTTAATAATTAAATGTGATCTTTTTTAACTAATCCCTGTCTGTATTCCCTAGAGGGAGGTAAGTCCACCGCTTCCCCCTTTTTAAACTGATTTTAGACGCTTTTACTCTAATTTGGCGCCTCTGTTCAAAAATGTATACATTTCACGGAGCTTCACCTGACAAGACTAATGCCTGGTACACCCATCCAAATTTGATCGTCCAATTTTACCAGCTCCATGTAGTACAAGAGCTATGTACACAATCTGTTCATGGTATTCAAAGTCTGTAGGCCTTCATACTACATGAAGGTGGTAAAACTGGTCAATGATTGGTCAATCAAAATTGTATTTGTGTATGCACCTTAAATATGTCCCCACTTGTGGCGTTCAGCATCTTTAAACAAGTTCAGGAGACACCTGTACACTCGGTCGGTTCTCACCTGAGGTGGCCGCAAACAGTTTAGAATAGCATATGTGGTACATATTCAGAACATTTCTATCCATGATCTTAGCAATGTGGGTGGATCTTAGCAATGCACAAGGATAAACATTTTAGTGGTGTGTCCAGACCAGTATCACCAGATACCAAGGTAGACACAATAGTCAAAGTAACAGCGGAATGGTCAGCACCACCCAAACATTTGTAACATTGGCTTTCTTGACATTTTGAAAGCAAAAGGCTGAATACTGTGACAGCCCACTGTTTCAGGTATCAAGCCCTTTCTCACGCTGTGCAACCTCAGCTATTTGCTCTTTATATGTTTTAATATAGATCTAATTTTATTTATTTATTTTTTTGGGTGCTGCAGACCATTTCCATGATCAAAGCGTTTTGTTTTACTAGAGTAATTTTAAAAGTATTAAGAGAAACAGAACTAGGTGCATTATTTAGACTGTCTGCCAGAAGCAGAGAATTTGCCATATATCCAAAGGCAACGTGGGTGGTCTATAAGGGGACTTGAGCTGTGAGCTACAATTATATTTTTAACAAGTTTGTGTTTCCTATATTGGATATTAGATACCCAGTGCAAAGGATGTAGTCTGGACACCTGTGTGATCCAAGCTTGGCTGACGCACCAGGGTCTAGCTAGCCTTATGCTGAGGACACACAATGTAACTTCCCATCCGATCAATGGGGTCAAACCGATTATTCCTGACATCAGGTCCCAATCAATAACAGGATTAATTTTGGTAAGTTAACATTGGAAAATCAATCCCGTTATTGATCGGTAGCAGTTTGGACATGTACACAGGATGCAACTTCCTGTCAGATTACACTGTAACGTTTGCGGAATAGTTTACGTGGTCAGCGCACAAGATGCGCGCTGACACAGCGGAAATCCTCCACAAGCGTATAATTTAGGTAGAACCCAGGTTAGGTGCAATGCACCAGTAGAGGGCAATTCCCACCAGCAGATGGAGCTGTGGAGTGCAGACAAGCACAGCCTCTGCACGGCCACAGATACCAAATGGGAATTGTACAGATAAGGCAAAGTAGGGCACGATAGCCCTCTAAGAGAGAGAGCACAGAGACAGACTAAATGTGTGTTCCCCAATCTAGTCGCCACCCAGCGACGGTGAACACACATCTGCAGAAACAAAGCGGGAACGCAATCGCAGGAGAGAGGCGATTGCCAGAGGTGACACAAGGCTAAACAGAACAGAGCACGAGAGTAGCAAAGGCACAGCAAACAACAATGAGAAGTTAAGGAAAATAATAAACGCTAGCTAAACGCGAACACCGCACTCATTCGCAACAGCGAATGCGTTTCTGCACGATCACCGCGCGTTAGGCGCCCAGTGATAAGCGTGCCACCCTAGCTGACCAATGACACACAAACACGAAATAGAGAACGCGAACGCTTGCTAAACGGTTACCTCACCGAGCCTACAGCAAGCGTTCGCATCAGACAAGACAGACAGACAGACAGGTGGGGCTGCCAGTAGCAACCGCTGCTCTGGCTAGCACCCTTGAGGCAGAGATACAGAAGGAGGCACTGCCACTACCACTAGGGCAAGTGCGATCCAGACAGATAAACAGAAGGGGCCACCAGTAGCAACCGCTGCTCTGGTTAACACCCCAAAGGCTGAGATACAGAAGGAGGCCCTGCCACTACCACTAGGGCAAGTGCGATCCAGACAGATGAAGCAGCCAGCAGCAACCGCAGCTCTGGCCTACACTCCCAGACAGACAGAACAATTCCCTGTCGACCGCCGCTGGCGACAAGGTAATCGAGACACAGAAGGAAGCACTGCCACTACCATTAGGGCTTATGCAATCCAGACAGATGAACAAAAGGGGCTACCAGTAGCAACCGCTGCTCTGGTTAGCACCCCCAGACAGACAGAACGATTTCCTGACGACCGCCGCTGGCGGCAGGACAAGCACCGCAGAGAGACAACACAGGCAAAACAGATAATGCAACCTGACTGCACTAGAGGAGCTGCCTAGTGCAGTCCCAAGGAATTACTCTAAGATAAACTTTAACAAACAAACAGGGCTGATACTCTAGGAGAGTTCATCAGTAACAAACCATGAAGATGACCAGCAAAGGATTCTGGGAGAACATGGTATTTATACTGCCAGCCTTCAAAGGAGGCAGCTAGGCAATCTGCATAACAAATATATGCAAATTCCCCATCAGCAGAGCAGGTCTGAAACTCACAAAGTAAAGACAGGTCTCTTTTCCAGAGACCTGCAGCCCTCAGACTTAAGAAATGGTCCAACAGCTGTCTGTCTGTGCAGACAGCTGAGCGGATCATTACATACACGTTGTTCTACTGGGAAATTGCATTATGTAAGCTAAAAGTGAAGCATTTCTCGCCAACTGTACTTATGAACTTCTTTCAAGTTCTTTGTATTATTGTACACTGGCAATATACAATATATATTTGAATAAATTCATCAAAATATTTGTTTTGCACTATTTTTGATCTGTTGCTCTTTCCAAAGAGTATTGAAGTTATGTATGACTTATTTTTGTTCTTTTGATCATTATTTAACGTAAAAAATATTATTAGTATTACATAAAGCTAAACAATGGTTACTACCATATTTTTTTTAAGTAATGCAAATTTATATTAAAATAACGTTTTAAGACTGGGACTCACTGGAAAGCGAAAATCACTATCGTAGGTCTGGAACAATTGTGGTACCGATTTTTGTGGCTTTTTTATTTATTTTTTTTGAGCAATTTCCATCAATTTTTAATTTCATGCAAGGGATTTTGTACAGAGATTGCAATTTGACATTTTCAAAGAGATTTGGGATTTCCATAGGCTTGGTAGTAAAAGCGCTGCAAAAATCACTTTACACAGGGACTGGAAAGTAAGCTTTGTGCTGAAGTGCAAGAGCGCCAAAAATGCTGTAGGCATCGCTTTATCATCTCCATTGATTTTCATTAGCGATTCCAAAACGCTGTTGGAAGCAAAGTACCCTAGTGGGCCCCAGGCCTAAAGTCTGGTACACACCTTCAATTTTGATTGGCCAATCACTGACCAATTTTCCCACCTCCATGAAGAATGCAGGCCAACAGATTTTTGAATACTATGTTTATCTATGTATGTCTCATACTACATGGAAGTGGTAAAATCACTAGTTAATCAGTGTACCAGGCTTTAGAGGGAGCTTTTTACTGAATAATTGTCATTGTATTTTAAAGGACACCCGAAGGGATAGCAAGCTAATGAAATAAACAATTGTATCTACCGTCTCCTAAAAGTGACTTTTTAAGATATTCCAGAGTTTATTTCACGTTTAAATCTACTTTTTAAGTTTTAACTGTTTTATTGTTTTTGCTCAATGACACATTCATAGAAGTATGCCAGAGCTAAAATCTATGAACTCTTGAACCTTTTTATCTCTTTCCTGCTCTCAGAAGCCATTTTCTGCTAGGAAAGAGTTTTATACTTGGAATTTCTCATCAGTGAGGGTCACACTATAGTCACTTCCTGTCTGAGTCAGGACTGAGTCAGCCACTTACATACCTGATATTTAACTCTTTCAGGCATAGAAAGAAAAAAGGAACACTGCATAGTTATTTGTGTGCTTGGCACTGTACATACCCATGTCTATTTCATCATGTCACATGTCACCTCCGGTATCCTTTAAACATTTTTTTAGTGCCCTGATGCATGCAAACACCACATCAGCTATAGTATATTAATTACATATTAAGCATAAAACAGAATCTGCCACCTCTCCCATCTCCTTACCTCTAGTGCAAAAGGGACCCTCAAAGCCAGTTCCATTACAGTCGCAGGAGTAGTAGCTGTATCTCTCCACACAGCGGGCTCCATTCTGGCATTCCATCAGTGGCCTCTCACAGTGGCCTGTGCAGTTGGTCCTCACACCAAATGACTCATTTGCCTTCCCTTCTAAATCTAAGGTTATTCCATTCATCCGAAGCCCACGGAGACAACCGATGTACGGCTTCCTCCTGTAGTCTGCAGAACCTGCGAATGGAAAATGTAATAATTAAATGTAATAATGTAATACTGTAGATAATAGCACTGATCAAGACACAGGGCAAGACAGCAACATTTCAGGCATTGCTGTCTTGGTCAATAAGGAGCATATGATGGTGCCGGCCATTACTGTCTATTGCAGCTGGAATGTATACCTGGAGTGCTACCAGCATGGCCTGAGCTCATCAGTGATAACAAGAGTACATATTTATATTTAAGTTTTTAAAGATATACGGTGAAAAGGCTACCAGGATACATACGGTACATATCTATCTAAAGCTATGTACACACACTCAATAAAAGTCATTGAAACGTCTGACGAATGACAGATTTCGCCATATCAGACGACAATCATGTAAAAAAAATGAAGCCAAATGAGGACGTTGACCAGTGACTGCCCCATCCCTCCGGCAGATCAACTCAGAGGACTAATGGGCAAATATAGTGCAGTTTAAACAACATTGTTCTACAGAATGCCCGCATGTCATCCATAAATGCGACTTCCATGTGCGCGCCCAGTATTTAAATGATTTGGAAGTTTGCAATATCAGTGTGTGGACAGTCGTTGGAAAGACTTGTCATTCTTCTAAGTTTCTCCCTCGGAGAAACTTAGAAGACGTCATGAGGGGTTGTGTATGTACTGTGGTGAAAAGGGACATTTTGTTCAAAATTGCTCAGCAAAAAGGAAGGCCGAAAACTTCCGCCATTAGGTGTAGTTGGGGAATCTCATCTGGGCGAGCAGATTCTTCCCCTTAAAGTAAAAAAAAATATTATTGCCAGTAACTATTTTTTGGAATAATCTAGTCTAGTTCTGCTCAGGCCTTTGTTGACTCTGGGGCGGCGGGTAATTTTAATTATTATGAATTTGCCGCAAGTTTAGGAATTCCAGCCTTACCTTTGCTGAACAACCTGTATGTTACTGTCATAGACGATTCTCCTCTTCAGAATGGTCAACCCATTGCAATTACTCCTGAGGTTTCTCTACAGATTCGTGTGTTGCATTTCGAGAAACTGCAGTTTTTTATTCTTAGAATGCCGTCTAGTTCCTTGGTTCTAGGACTCCCGTGGTTGCAGACACACAACCCACACATTGATTGGTACTCTGGTCAACTTACCAATTGGTCTTCCCTGTGTTACGAGAATTGTTAAAAAAAAATTCCACTCCATAACATAGAGATTGTGTCTGATCAATTATCATGTCATTATAAATCTTTTTCTGATGTTTTTCTCCTCAGTCTGCTGACAAGTTGCCCCCTCACAGACCCTGTGACTGTACTATTGATTTACTGCCAGATACTATGCGTTCCTCGACAAGGGTTTTATTCGACCTTCTACCTCCCCAGCAGGGGCAGGCTTTTTCTTTGTTGAGAAAAAAGATGGTGGATTACGTCCGTGCATAGACTACAGGAGCCTGAATAAGATTACTGTAAAAAACAGATATTCGTTACCTCTTATCAATTATCTGTTTTCTCAGGTATCTGGCGCAAGAATTTTCAGTAAATTGGACTTAAGGGGGGCATACAATTTGATCAGGATACGTCAGGGTGACGAATAGAAGATGGCTTTTAACACCCAGGATGGACATTACTAGTATCTTGTAATGCCCTTTGGCCTATGTAATGCTCCAGCCGTCTTCCAAGACCTTGTTAATGATGTATTCAGAGATGTTCTGGGCAAATATGTTGTGGTTTATTTGGATGATATCTTGATCTACTCTCACTCATTGTCAGAACATCAGGAACACGTTAAATGGGTTCTACAGAGGCTTAGAGAGAATTCCCTGTTCGCAAAACTAGAAAAATGCCTTTTTGGGGTTTTCTCAGGTACCTTTTTGGGGGTACATAATTTCTGATTCTGGTCTGTCTATAAATAAGAAAAAAGTATCCACAGTTTTGGATTGGCCTCAGCCCGGAGATCTTAAGGCCTTGCAACGTTTTCTAGGTTTCGCCAATTATTATCGCAAATTTATTAGGAATTTCTCCACCTTGGTTGAACCTTTGACAGACCTGACTAAGAAAGGAGATGATCCTTCTAATTGGCCAGTTTCGGCCTGTGAAGCCTTTGCCACACTGAAATCAGCTTTTTGTTCCGCTCCCATATTGACGCACCCTAATGTTTCATTGCCTTTCTGTGTGGAAGTTGATGCTTCTGAAGTGGGAGTGGGGGGCACTCTCTCACAGTACTCGGGTCAGCCAGAACAATTACACCACTGTGTTTTTTTTTCTAATAAGTTTTCACAGGCAGAGCGCAATTATGACAGACAGAACTCTTGTCAGTCAAAATGGCTTTTGTAGAATGGAGGCATTGGTTGAAGGGCGCCGATTACACCGATCATAAAAACCTAGACTATGTAGAAAAGGCCAAGAGACTCAATCCCAGACAGGCACGATGGGCATTGTTCTTCTCACGTTTCAATTTCACCATCACTTATAAACCGGGAAGTAAAAATGTGAAGGCCGATGCTTTGTCCAGGTGTTTTGATTCTGAAATTTCACAACCTAAGTCTCCTGTTTCTATTATACCTAAGCACTGTGTGATCGCCGCCACAGACACTCAGGATTTCTCTGATTTGTCTGAAGTATTGTCTTCTTTCCAGGAGGACTGTCCACCTGGAAAACTTTGAGTGTGTATTATGTACCGATTCATCTTCGTCTACAGGTGCTTCATCAATTCCATGATACCAAACTGGCAGGGCACCCTGGCGAGGCTAAAACTTTAGAATTACTAACACGTCATGTTTGGTAGCCCACTGTAAGGAAGGACTGTAAGGCTTTTGTTGGCGCATGCAGCATCTGTGCCAGAAGCAAAGTCTCTAGAAATGCTCCTAGAGATAATTTGATGCCCTTACCCATTCCTCAGGTCCCTTAGACCCATATTTCTATGGATTTTGTGGTCGATTTGCCTTCTTCAGGTGGGAAAAGTGTAATCTGGGTGATCGTGGACAGGTTCAGTAAGATGGCTCACTTTGTAGCATTGTGTAAATAGCCTTCTGCCAAGGAGTTGGCAGAATTATTTATAGAACATGTCTTTCGATTATGTGGTATTCCAAAGAATATTGTGTCTGATAGGGGAGTTCAGTTTATCTCCCAATTCTGGCGCTTCTTCTCGTTTAGGTATCTCCTTGTCGTTTTCATCTGGTTTTCATCCTGAAACCAACGGTCAGACTGAAAGAACCAACCAATCCCTGGAGCAATATCTCCGGTGTTTCGTGTCTGACCGTCAGGAAACTTGGCTGCAATTTCTACCTTTGCTAAATTTGCATTCAACAATCTTCCAAGTTCTTCTACCATGTTGTCACCCTTTCAGGTGGTTACTGGCCGGAGTCCTAAGTTCTCCTCATTTTCCAGTCCACATTCCATTTATCCGGCTTTGGAAGATTGGATTTCTCATATGCAGTCAGTCTGGTCTCAAGTCAGGCAGAATTTGCAAAAGGTGGTTTCTCAACAAAAACATCATGCTGATCATCATCGAACCCCTGAGTGGGAATTTACACCTGGGGATCTTGTTTGAGTTTTGTCTCGTAACATTCCTCTGCGCCAGCCTTCTGCCAAGCTGGGGCCCAGGTACATTGGCCCTCATCCTGTTTCAGAAAAAATTAATGAAGTCGTTTATCCAGTAACCTTGCCCCAATCTATAAGGGCAGTAAGTTCTTTTCATGTGTCTTTATTGAAGCGGGCGACCAATGTTTCACTGTCATCCACCCCTACACCTCCGATTGAGGTGGATGGTGAACCTGAGTATGAGGTGGAAAGTATTCTCGACTCTCGGAAATCTCGTAACTCTCTGCAGTACTTGGTGGACTGGAAAGGTTATGAGCCTGAGGAGAGGAGTTGGGTTCCAGCACGGCAGGTTCATGCCAATGACTTAGTTCAGGAATTTCATTGTCAACATCCTGATAAGCCAGGTAGAGAGTGTCCGGAGTCCACCCCTCGAGGGGGGGTGGGGGTAATGTAACAAACTTATCTGGTGTTGTCTCCGGAGGCTGCTCTGACAATGTTCAGCAGCTGCAAGAAGCTTCCTCATCCTCTTTGTTCAGAAGAATCCCCGTCTCCCCTGTAGATGTGAGTCAGCGTGTTGTTTCTGGCAGTCTATCTAGGAGGACGTGCGCAGCTCAGAGCTGCCTTTATAGGTTAAGGAGGCGTGTCTGAGGTGTGTCAGCTGATTCCTGTGGTCAGCTGACACTTGCTGCAGGGATGTTGCTGTTTGGTCCGATTTTCCTGGGGGATTGGTCTGTGATCTATTCCTTCTATATAAGCCCAGAGCATTCAGTTACTCGCTGTCCGTTATAGCTATCAGTACGCTGAGCGCTGGACCTTGCCTCACTATTGTGCCAAAGTCAGCTAGTTTTCAGAGCTATATATATATATATATATATATATATATATATATATATATATATATATATATATATATGCAGACACTGCCGAGTCATACACAGGAAAACAATCAGAAGACTATACAATATACATAACAGTACTGATCTAACTAGAGTACATATATATATATATATATGTACTCTAGTTAGATCAGTACTGTATATTGTATATTCTTCTGATTGTTTTCCTGTGTATGACCCGGCATGCCCCTCACTTTGTTTAGTCTCATCCTTCCTGTACTACAGACACCTGATACTCGGTTTTGACCACGGCCTGTTTACGACTCTTTGTCTGACTTCTGGTACCTCTGTTTCTGGTACGTGTATGACCTTGGCTATCCCCGATGTCTCGATTTCTATATATCTGCTAGTATCTAGTGCCCAGGCATTACATATCCCTAATGGTTAGAAATTACTGAGCTTATCGCTTTAATGCCTCCATAGTGTTATTATCTGGGCCAGGTGCTTAAAATGGGATGAAACTCAAATTTAATCTTTGGTCTAAAGATTTGAACTCAGCATAAAATGTATAAGAAAACTAAATCTAGCTATTTAAACAATGCAGAAAATATGCGATCAAGGGAGTAGCAGAGAACTTTCTCTATTTTACTTTGCTTAGTAATTACTTTTTTTTTTTTTTTTTTTTTTTGCTGTGTTTAATGTTTTAGTGAAAAAATGTAATTTTGAGTTTCATCCCAGTTTAATTTGCATCTAATCTGTTTAAGCAGTGTGATTGGTTAGTCACAGTGATCATGTGCGTAGGAGATTTTCAATTGACTCCTTGTCCTGCTACCAGAAACCAAAGGCCACAATCACAAGCAGATACCACAGTGTCATTGTAAAATGGTCTGAGGTACTGGATTGGTAACAAAACATCCATGCTTGATTATATGGACCACTTATATTTCCCCGTAGTGCTCCAGCCCTGGAGGACTTTAGTAAACCAAGCTTAAAGGTGCCCATACATCTAGTGATGTATGGGCAGATCAACTAAGAGACAGATCTCTCACTGATTGAATCTAATTGGAGAGAGATCTATTGGCTGCCCATACACTGCAGGACAATTCCCAATTCATTTCAGCATGAAACGTCATGGGAATCAGCCTCGTGATGTCGCATCTGCCACCTGGTCTCCTCCGTTCCCCCATATGTTAATGGTGTTCCCATTCCCCTGCCCCCAGTGTGCCCGTGCATTTAATTCTCCCCTTCTCCAGCTGTTGCAACAGTCCAGCTGCTCCTGGTCTCCTCCGCTGTCTCCCCCATGCGCCGCTGTCACACCGAGCGCCACCACGTGGTGGTGTGTATAGCATATGGTGCATGTGTGATGTTACATGCGTGCATCTGGCAGCACTCAGGGGAGACAGCAGATGAGATTGGGAGGTGCCACAGCTGTAGCAGGTGAGATATACAATGCATGGGCACCAGAGAGGCGCATTCACATTTGGGAGGACAGCATCCGAGGGTCTCTCACGTTAGTGGGTCATTCCAATACTGCACACCGTTATGGCTGTGCACCTGATTGACCTCAGCGGGCCAAGATTTTCCAGCTTGCGCGATTGATACATGAGTCCAATTTTGGCCTGAAATCAGTCTAATTGTCAATCGGGCATGCTTGTTGCCCACCGATTTTCATCCAATTCGATAAAATTATAGTATCGTATGGTCGATCAGGCAATATTGCACCTTACCTGGTTTTAGAGATCACCTATCAGCCATCAGATGCCAAAGAACTCACCTACGTAAAGTGGCCGATCGTATGATGTATTCATATAGGTCTGGAGAGGGAAGTTGCGAATCACCCATGGATATCTGTCCACCTTGATCCGAGCAAACTTGACATTCATTTCAGTTTTCACTTCATGCCACTCATTGTCATTCAGAGGATACGGTGATTTCACAGTCACATTCTCATGGCCATTGCCAATATCATAAATAAACACCAAATCAGTAGTTGCTGGTGGACACAAAGTAAGGAGAGAAGGAAGAAAGGTTAAAGACAGGCTCATTTTCAGTTCAGTGCATGCTCATTAATTTTGTTTTTTTAATTATTCAGAGTATAATTTGAGGAATAATTAGGCCTATTAAGACAGTTATTGATTAAAAGGTTCCCTTTTTCATAGTGACTTACCTAAGTCTAGGCAAGTGAGAAAAACATTGTCGGCCTAAATTCACTAAGCATTACCGCATTAGGCAATGCAGAAAACAGCTGATTAGTACCGATCAACTTCCCAATTCACCTAACCTCAATACCATACAGAAAATTAAAATGATTAACTAGTGAGGTAAATTACCGGCTTGTGGGGTAAATACCTAAAAAAATGTCAAGAAATTGCAATTCACAAAGATTAACGCATTCGGTAAATCAAACAAAAGTGCTCGGTATTTTTCTCTAGCTCTGACCAGCCGATCACTCACACTCTCCATGCTCTCTCCATGTGGTAACATTGACAGACAGCCAATAGAAAGAGCCAGGCAGCCAATAGGGAAAGCCACACAACCCTGCTTCTCAGTTCTCACCCTGATTTGGTCCGACACCGTGGAACGCAGGAATTCACTCTCACAGAGCAGGGGAAGGAGACATTTTGTGAGGTTTTTCTGCATCCCTTTAGATGTGAAAATCTGTATACTGGTATACAGAAGTGTTCCCCCTGGTGGCTACAGCACATTTAAAGGAATGTCGGGGACGCACTGGACAGAAAACCCAGACTCATACACACAGCTTCCTGCCACAGTGCTGACCTGCTCCACAGCTGATAATTGACACCAAGCAGGGCTTAGTGAATTTAAGCATGTTTGTTCGGTAAATTACCAAACTTCTTCCACAAAAAAGTGTAAAATATTGCATGTGGTATTGTACCGACCTAAATGATTCTAATGAACTGCCCTTAGTGAATTGAGGCCAATGTGTACCTTGAGACATGTTAGGGTGTATTGCATTGGACAATATAATCACGTCCACACTGGCGTGTGAACAGTGCGGTGGAACCCAACAAGATAACGCGAGGCACGCTGCATGGTGCCTGATTACATGTGCTTTACAGTTGCAGCAAAGCATACTTTCATGCACTGTGAGCTTTGCAACACACTGTGACTATTCCCCTCTGTTGTGCAACACAATGCCCCAGTGTGAACCTATACTTATAGATCCCTGACCTATTACAACACATTTCAGGTGTCATTAGTTGTTAGTTATTGCATTGATCAGACAATCACGGTTCTCCTTCTCTTAATTGAAATGATGCCATCTAAGAGTTGGTACTGGGTGTGCAGTCAACATGCAGCTCCTGCATCTGCTTCGGACTAGGCAGTGGGTGGGGTTTCAGGCTCCAGCATGGAACCACAATATGCTGTACACATATTAAGCTCCTGTCATACTTTGAAAGTAAACATTAACTTACCTACCTTTCAAATGCTATATTAATTGTAGCTTGGTGTCACATGAGCATATTATGGAACCTGTCAGCAGTGCCTTTTTAGTCAATTCCAGGACCTGATTTAAACAACTACAAGAGCAGCTACTAGATTTCCATTCTCTGACTGGAGATGCACTTTAAGACTGGCTGTCACGGAAGAGCCGCGAAAAACGCAATCGGTTTTCTGCACCGATTGTCATTAATGGGACAATCCAAATTGTATGTGTAGGTCCTAGCAGACTGCAGAGCCTTGGGCTTTCCCTTTTTGTAGCTGATAGAGCTCTTTTTATGAAAATACGTTTGTTCTCTGACCAGGCCAAGGTTTGTTTAATTAACTGGTTCAAAAGAAGTTCCTTCAGGGACCAATGACACCAAGGTGTGAAAAACTGCCAGCAGCAACCCCAAATGGCAAAGCTGTTTCTGGCTTCCTTTATGGACAGGATAAACTCAGCAGGAGGCCACACTGGCTGACTCCACTGGGAGCAGATTGAAAATAGATGCAATGTATGATTTTTCCTTGTTTAAAGAGAACCCGAGGTGGGTTTGAAGAATATTATCTGCATACAGCGGATGGATCTGCCTATACAGCCCAGTCTCTGTTGCTATCCCAAACCCCCCTAAGGTCCCCCTGCACTCTGCAATCCCTCATAAATCTCAGCCACGCTGCTGACAAACAGCTTGTCAGAGCTGGCTGTGTTTATCTCCATAGTGTCAGTCTGCTGCTCTCCCCGCCTCCTGCAGAACTCCAGTCCCCGCCTGCATCCCTTCCCTCCCTGCTGATTGGAGGGAAGGGACAGGGGCAGGGACCAGAGCTATGCAGGAGGCGGGGGAGCAGCTGAGACTGACACTACAGATGTAAACACAGCCTCACAGCACGGCAGTGATTTATGAGGGATTGCAGAGTGCAGGGGGACATTAGTGGGGTTTGGGATAGCAACAGAGGCTGGGCTGTATAGGCAGATCCAGCCTCTGTATGCAGATAACATTCTTTAAACACACCTCGGTTTCTCTTTAAGGAATATCGTCCATATGATAAGCTTGGAAATTATATCATTTTCTGGTCCGGATCCACTGAATCTTTTAATATTAAATTTATGCTGCTGACATACCCAGCCACCATGTTATTCAGCTGCTTAGTGCCAGAACATGTGACACTATCCAAGGTTGATATCATAAGAATTGTCATATCCTGTGACTGTTATTTGTGTGTGGGAAGCAAGAGAGGAAATATGAACATGTCATATTTTGTGAGATTTAAACTTTCTGCCCAAAAGTTTAACCCCATCCAGCCCAGGGGCTGACCCTGAGATCCCGCCCGAAAACCTGGGTCATTCAAAAGGACTTGACCGGAACTCCTCCCCAGTCCTATCTTGTGTAACATCACCTGATCAGGCCAGCCAGAGGACCGTGCGGCTGGCGGCCATTTTCCTGAACTGAAACAAAGGACCTTGACTGGTTTCCACAAAGGGACATATTTCTCCTAAACTTAAGTATCCGTTTATTTCCTTCCTTTTTATTTTACACTGGGTTACTTTTCTCTTTAATCGTTAATTTTAATGATTTTCTATATATACGAATTATTTATATTGCATTTATTATCAATAAAAGATTTGTAAAGTAATTTATTTATCAGCTGCACCTACTATTCAGCCATGCAGAACGAATCCTAGCTTTCTGAAGAGTCACTGCTACTGTCCGTATAGTCAGATTAGTGTATGTTCTAACTGTTTTTATTCACAGGTATTAGAATCAGTGAGGTTAGGTCTCTGTCCTTCTACAGAGGTGGTGGCAGCTTTGTACCCTAAAATAGTGTGTAGTTTGTGTTACTGTAACTCGCAAGCTCCCTGCAAGCCTGTCTGCGGCCAAATTCCAGCTGTTTCAGCTCATCGATTGCGTCCAAGAGGTTGGAAAATCTGTGGGTTGAAATACATTGGCAGGCACTGAGCGGTCCGGCCATTGTACAATCTTGATAATTACGTGTAGTATGAGAGCTTATAAAAATTAATTTAAGTATTTTAAATCTCCTGGCCCTTACACTACATAGTTCCATAGTTATTTGGGTTGAAAAAGAGACAAACGTCCATTGAGTTCAACAGAAAATAAGGTACAATGGTAGCCTGTACCCTCACATATCTCTTTTGATGGAAGGCAAAAAAAAAACCTTACATAGCTGTGTTTGCACAATCAAGATTGCATGGTGTATGGCCACTCAAAGTATTTCTTAAAACACCTAAAGTGAGAGGGATATGGAGGCTGACATATTTATTTCCACTAAAACAATACCAGTTGCCTGGCTGTCCAGCTGATCATTTTGGTATCAGTAGTGTCTGAATCACCTGCCTGAAACAAGCATGCAGCAAATCCATTCAAACTTGAGTCGAGTCAAACATCTGATCTTCCTTCAGGATCTATGGCTAAAAGTATCTGAGGCAGAGGATCAGCAGGGCAGCCAGGCAATGTGCATTGTTTAAAAGTAAATAAATATGGCAGCATCCATATCAATCTCACTTCAGTTTTATAATGTGAGGGGTGAGTGGTACAGGAGCTAGAAATGGCCAGCAGTGGGAGGAACACTGCAGGACAATAGCGCTCATGTGCCAATTAGCAAATTATCACGAGAGATCACATAACAGCATCGTGGAACAGCTGTACCAACACTAGGATTCTGCCCAAGTCCATCACAAATAAAGAGACATGGCTTCAACTCCGCCCCCCCCAGCAATAATGTGCCTGGACTCCCAACATTAATACTGTTGGAGCCCATCCACCAGGGATTGTATAACAAGTGTCATCATCATGATCGCCTCACTCATAATAAGTGTAGCCATGGCAACATCTGATCTGTATGAGAGGGAGGTAAGGTAAGTAGATGGGTTCTGGGCCCACCAGCATTTGCAGAAGCTTCTTGCCTATAGTTATGCCCCAGCAACAATGAAGATCTAGTATGTGTACAGATCTAATGTAACCCAAAAGAAGGATGTGACTCACTGTTGAGCTCAATTCTGATGAAGATCTGATAGTCGCTGGCCATGTTCTCCAGAAAGGTTCCAGACAGAGATGTGGTCTTGAAGAAGAAGGAAATATCCATACTGTTTCCAGGCTGGAAAGTTGGATAAATAAGGCTGGCGGCTTTCATGAAGGTCACAGTATTCCATGTGTTCCCTGTTGCGTATGGATACAAAATTTCAGCAAACAGCTATCTTTCAGAGCAAGACTTGAGATTTTTAACATTTAAACTGCCTTTTTTTTAATGTGTGCTACGACTCCACATCATTTTTTGTCTCCCCAGCCTATCAGTGTACCTCCCCCAGCCTAATGCAGAGTGGCAGAGAAAACGCTTTCATATTTACCTGATGTGGACACTGGATCAGCTCTCCTACTCCACCACTGAGCGGCGCTGTAATGCTGACATGCTCCTTTAGGCCCTGGTCACATGTCCTATCATGTGATCGGAACCCAGAGGATGATGTCAGCATTACGGCACCACTATCGGAACCCAGAGGATGATGTCAGTATTACAGCACCACGATCAGAACCCAGAGGATGATGTCAGCATTACAGCACCACTATCGGAACCCAGAGGATGATGTCAGCATTACAGCACCACTATCGGAACCCAGAGGATGATGTCAGCATTACGGCATCACTAGCGGAACCCAAAGGATGATGTCATTATTACAGCACCATGATTGGAACTCAGAGGATGTCAGTATTACAGGTGGCAGAAAGAAGACCTGATCCTTCATTCAGATCAGGTGAGTTATACTCTTAACACTATTTCATTGCTCAGGTGAAACGAGCAATTGAATTTACCGGGAAAACCCAAGTGATGTGAGGTGATAAGAAACTTGTACGTTTTCAGATTCTTAAAGCTAATGTGACTCCATATTTAAATAAAAAAAGTCAGATACTCACCTAAGGAGACGGAAGGCTCGGTCCTAATGAGCCTTCCCTCTCCTCTCCCAATGCCCTCAGTGCTGCGCTGGCTCCCCTGTTCGCATTTGCCGCCGGGCGGGCTTCGGAAGTTTTCGGGAGCCGAGTCCTCCCGAAGACAGGTGGCGCACACGCGAGTGCATCATAGAGGGCGCTCACGCGTGCGCAATGTAGAGTGGGCCGTCTTTGGGAGCACTAGGGCTCCCGAAGCATTTCCCGAAGCCTCCCTTCAGCGGGGGAACAGCGGTATTTGACCGAAACGGCCGAATACCGCTACGGGGGAGCCAGCGCAATGACGAGGACCAGGAGAGGAGAGGGAAAGCTCTATGGGGCCCGGGGCCTCCCTCTCCTTAGGTGAGTATCTGACTTTTTTTATTTAAAAACGGGTTCCCATTCACTTTACCAACTCGAATTGCATATAGCCCCTTGTCATAAACTGCCTTTTACACCACCAGCATGCACGAAAATACTCAAAATAATAGTTGATAGTACTGATTTTGGGTACCGTAGTTTTTCAGTTGTAAAATGCTGAAAAGTTATTTTAAAGTGAAGATGAAAATTATCTCATAGGAAATAACTCAGAAGAAAAAGTAATTGCATATGGGCCGCAGTTCAATCCACTTTTTCTGCTGAGTTTTCTCCTAGGAGACTATTTTTCATCTTCTGTTTAAAATAACTTTTTAGCACTCTGCAGTTCGGTATTTTCTTGCTTTTAGGTGGCTTGAAAAGCATTTTATTGACACAGTGTGAAAATATCATCTAGGACAGTGCTGTCCTACTCCAGTCCTCTTTGGCACAGTGCATATGGGGCCACATGGCCATATCCATATCTACTTTTCTCTTGAGTTATTTCAAATCTCATCAATAAAATATTTTTTAAATCTCCCACCATGTAAGACATTGCTCAAAATGATTTTGATATTACCCCTTTTACACTTACTATTTAGTACTTTTACAATTGTTAAGTACTGAAACATTGTCTCCTTGGAGAAGCCTCAGGAGAAAAGTTCATAGTATAAGGCCCAAAGTTTTCTCTTAAAGCGGAATATAACCCTGTATTTCAACTTTGCTCTAAAACATTATTTACAGCATATTATATGCAACCAGCCTTTACAAGACCAGCATTGGAAGGGTTACACACAGAGCTTTAAAGTTCTGTGGAGAGAAAAGCTGCAGCAGCCGAAGTTTAGATAGATACATTTAAGTAAACACAATGTAACAAGTGAGGAATGTGACTCACTCTCTCTCTGTGTCCGGGAGCTCCTGCACAGTCAGTGTGTGTGTCAAATTCACCACTTGTTACATTGTGTTTACTTAAATGTATCTAGCTAAACTTCAGACGCGCAGCATTTCTCTCCACTGAACCTTAAAGCTCTGTGTGTAACCCTTCCAATGCTGGTCTAGTAAAAAAAAAAATATGCTGGTTGCATATAATATGCTGTAAATAATGTTTTAGAGCAAAGTTGAAATGCAGGGTTATATTCCGCTTTAAGAGAGATTTTTTCATCTTCTGTTTAAAATAACTTTTAAGCAATCTGCAATTTAAAAAAAAAGTGACAAATAGAAGTTGAAAAAAAAGTACTGTTACATTTGTCCAGAGTATTTTCTTTCTTTCTGGTGGCCTAAAAAGCATTTTATTGATTAGTTAGGAAAATATCACCTAAGAGAAAGCTTAAAAGAAAAAATGACTAGAATAACTGCTTTTTCTTTTCCTTAACAGAAAAGTGACAAAAATAAAAGTTCAAAGTGTGTTTTGTTTTTTAATAGAACAGCATTGTAAAGTTTCTTACTGTCTCCATAGCAGCGTAGAGGTCCAAGTGAGAACCAGGCTTCGGAGCTGGTGCGGTTGGTATCTCCCACAACCACCTGTGTCACTGGTAGATGATCGCGAAAGGTCAGCAAACCTTTGTCGTATCTCCTAAAATATATTATTACACCAACTGTAAAGACTGTGAAGAACATTTGCAATACACACAGAACCATCTAAGGAAAAGACTTGCATAAGTACAGTATAGAAATGGCTTTTGTCTATTGTGGCTACATTTCATCTGTCCGTATATTATTTATGAAGAGGCAAGAACCATTGTTAGTTTTGACAATCTCACTAATATTATAAATGCGAAAGTTTGGATGTTTGGATTTTTGTTACCAGTGGCGTAGCTAAGGAGCCATGGGCCCCAGTGCAAGTTTTACATGCCCCCCCCCCCCCCCCCCCCCCCCCAAGCACTCTATACATAACAATTGATCCGGCGCACCAAAACCTGCCAAGGATTTTCACAGTGTCAGAGGTGCAAGAAGAGGATGGGAAACAGTTTGTTAATGATTACTACAATTTAAAGCATCTATAGAAGTGGTTATTACCAGCACAGGGCCAATAGAGAGCTAATATTGTGCACGAGGGAGGGCCCCTCTGACCCAAGGGCCTCAATGCAGTTGCTACCTCTGCAACCCCTATTGCTACGCCCCTGTTTGTTACTCAATCATGCAACGATAGCTAAACAGATTTTGTTAAAATTTGGCACACACATAGTACATTGCCTGGAATAACATATAGGATACCTTTTATCCCCATGACCAAAAAGTGGGCAGAGACAAATACAAATTTCACTGGGAAAATGTAAACTGCTGCCATTCTTACACTGTCAATGGCAGGGTTCTCAAACTTTGCACAGATGGTCACTGGGTGACTGGGATTAATATTCAGAAAAGTGGGTGGAGCCTACAAAAGCCAATCAAAATTCATTTATTTATTTTCAAGGGGAATATTTAATTGCTGCCATTCTTGCACTGTTAATGGCACAAGCCTCAAACCTGGTACAGTTGGTCATTGGGTGACTGGGGTTCAAATTCAGAAAATGGGGTGGAGCCACAAACTGCCAATCAGATTTGTTTAATTTCAATACAAATTATTGATGCTAAAGTCCGCAAAGCTCACAAACCTGGTCATTGAGTAATTGTGTGTTAGGGTTAGAAAAAGTGGGCAGAGCCAACACCAGCCAAATGCATACCCGGGAAACACCGGGCCATCAGCTAGGTATATAATAATAAAAATAATCTGAATATTTGTATAGCGCTTTTCTCCTGTCGGACTCAAAGCACTCAAGAGCTGCAGCCACTACGATGCACTCATGAGGCCACCCCACAGTGTTAGGGAGTCTTGCCTTTAACTCGTTACTGAATAGATACGGACCCGATTATTAATATTATGAAGTCAATCAAGTGGACCATACCAAACGAGATGATCGGCATCACAGTTACAGAACATCTTGGGGTCGGCACAATTCTTTTCAATCCCGCAGGCACATCTCTGGATGCCAGGGTTAGATCCACCCCAGTAATAATGTCTCTCGTTATTTCTCCCCATCCAGAAGCTGAATGGCAATCCCACTAGGAATGTACAAGATGACAACAGTTATCACCAGCTGTGCAGCAACTCCAGGAAAAAAGAAATAACATAAAACCTAACAGTGAAAAGACTGCTCTTCTGGTAATCCCTATTGTTAGGTTCTCAACAGCTAAAACAGTCCATTTCACTGAAGGGTCCACAACGAACAGACATTTCAACAGATCCTATGCTTAAAGGAATCCAAGTGACTATTTATGAAAATATATAAAATGAACCTGCCCTGAAGGGGTCGAGTGGCAGACATTACTTACCTTTGGAGGCCTGTTCTCTAGGTGTCCGTTTTTATGCTGACATCTATCTTCTCCAAGAAGACCCACAGGTGCTGCAGATTAAAGGACAACTGAAGTGAGGAGAATATGCAGGCTGCCATATTTTTTTCCTTTTGAACAATACCAGTTGCCTGGCAGCCCTGCTGTCTATTTGGCTGCAGTAGTGTGTGAATCACACCAGAAACAAGCATGCAGCTAATCTTGTCGGATTTGACAATAGTGTCAGAAACACCTGATCTGCTGCATGCTTGTTCAGGGTCTGTGGCTAGAAGTATTAGAGGCAGAGGATCAGCAGGATAGCCAGGCAACCAGTATTGCTTAAAAGGAAATAACTATGGCAGCCTCCATATATCCCTCTCCCTTCATTTGTCCTTTAAAGCTTCCAGCGATGTTGTGTGTCTCCAACTGCTGCAATGCATAGTGGGAGATGTAGTCCCATCAATGGACTACATCTCTTGACATGCGTTGCAGCAGCTGGGAGTGGGCGCTTCCAACTTGCAACAGATAGATGCCAGCATAAACATGGAGGGGCTAGCAGCAGCCCCCCGAATGTAAGTAATGCTTGCCACCCTCCCTACAACATGCCCCTTTATGAACCTCCCTTAGAGGGAGGTTCGTTTTCTATATTCTGATATATAGGAGCTTTGATTCCCTTAAAGTGGACCTGAACTCTTGCACAGGACAGAAGGAAAACATAGAGAAATGCACCCTGTATGTATTTAGAGACTTTAGTCTGTGTAATTCCCCCTCATCTGTGTCTAATGACAAGTTGTAATTTGATGCCTCAGCTGTGTCAGCTGACTGCCATGGCAGAGAGGCTAATTTGAAAGCACTGAATGTTAACAATATGTCTGCTTCAGTGAAAGCAGGGAGTAGACACACTGCAGATTTATTGCAGGATTCGTATGAGCTGTAAGAAAGAAATTGTTGTTCTTTAAAGTTTATTATGGTGTTGCGTATCTTTTACAGCAGAGAGGAAGTTCTGAGTTCAGGTCCGCTATAAGCATAGGATGAGTTCAGACATGTTGACCTGTATGGTGCCTGTTGTGTGTGTTGCAAGGACAGAAAACAATAACTGAAAGGTTACTAAGGAACAAATAGTGTCAGGATGGGGTAACTCCTGTGATGGTTTATTATTAGCCATATGACATTTTATACATACAGATCCTCTGTGTCACATTACCTGGCTAGATAAAGGAAAGTCCTGTATCTCATATATATGTTTTAGTAGCTGCAGAACATGCAATAGCTGTAACCCATAATGACCCTCTTACTTGGTGTATTGAGGAGCCTGGATTTGTAGCAGGAGAACTCTATCATCTGTTCACAGTATTCTGATCCGTTAGCCAAGGCAGACACCTCTCCCCAGGATGCATTCTCATAGCGCACCTGTCCTAGGAACGGCTGGTCCGGACTGGATCCTACAACTCTCGTGCGATAGTATCGGTCGTTTTGCACCGTGGTCCATGCCCTTTCCTCTATGTTGACAGACACCAATAAAAAGTTATTTTTACCATAACTGTAATGCTATACCAATGTATATAGTAAAATGACTTGTTATAACTACTGAGATTGTAACCAACATCCTAGTAGTGGTGGTCATGTCTAGGAGAACTCATGGAGAAGCATGTGATCCGTTTGGTCAGGTGATAGATCTTTAAGTCTCTGACTTGCTAGTCATGATCATGTGCTAAAGCAGGATCAGGGCCGGATTTAAGCCAAGGCCGTATAGGCCATGGCCTAGGGCACCACAGGATCAAAGGCGGGTGGGCAGTAGGCTATACTGGCATGGGGGGCAGGAAGGGTCACCTGGCTACCTATAGTGGAGGGAGGGGGGTCATCAGGCTATCTATACGTAAGAGGGGGTATCATCTGGCTTCTTATACTAAAGGGAAGGGGGGAGGGGTCATCAGTCTACCTATACTAGAGGGAAGGGGGGGAGGTCTTCAGGCTATCAAAACTGGAGGAGGGGGGAAGGGTTATCTGGGTACCTGTACTGGAGGTGGGGGTAGAGTCATCTGGCTGCCTATACTAGAGGGAAGGGTCAACAGGCTACCTATACTAGAGGGGGCGGCTGCTGGCAGTGGCCTTGGGCATTAATGAATACAAATCCGACCCTGAGCAGGATGTGATCACAGCAAATCAGAGCTTTGCAAATCTATCAGCTGATCATGCAAATCACATGCTTCTCCATGAGTTCTCCTAGACCATCACTAAGCCAAACTTGATTTAGGACTCAGGCACACTATAAGCGCTTTTCCGAGTGCTTTTTAGTCATCAGCGCTTTCTGAGAGCTTTTTAAAAAATGCTCCCATTGACTCACTCACATTCGTGATTTTACATTACATTTTAATGTAATGTAATTTAATGTAAGTCAATGGGAGCGTTTTTTAAAAAGCTCTCAGAAAGCGCTGATGGCTAAAAAGCGCTCAGAAAGAGTGCTTATAGTGTGTCTGAGCCCCTTACTGTGTGATACTGCAAGGGTTAAATGTCATATTCTAGGTATCTAGCTATACTATAATGCAATGCTATTATAGTTCTTTATAGACCATAGAATACTTCAGTCAGACTATTTTCACTGTTGGTGTCCCTGTTAAGATTTACCCTCACACCATGTGGAGTCAGCAAGTCAGAAGTTAGTGAAAATCTCGATATGTAACATGAGTAGCAATAAAAACTACTAAAAACAGCCCTTCATATTGGTGTCCCTATTACACATCACAAGCCAGAAGAAGTAAATGGTATACCTCTTAAAGGACCACTGTCACAAAAATCCTAAAATGTAAACTATATGTAAACACATAATAATAAGAAGCAAGTTTCCTCCAGAATAATATGTGCCATAAATTACTTCCATCTCTCCATGGGGGATTCTCAGAATAGACTTTATTCTTTATAAAGACACTCCCTGAAAAGGATTTATACAAAGATGCTGGCCAGCCTCCCTGCTCGCTGCACACCTTTTTGGCCGTTGGACGGAGCAACTGCGATTCACTAAGTGCTTTTGAAAATAAAGAAATCCCCCGAGAATCCCCCATGAGGAGATGGGCTAATCTAAAACCTGACGATTCTGTCAGATTTCTACTACCTATTGTAAGTGACAGCAACATAGGAGAAAAGTAATGTATGGCTCATTTTACTCTGGAAGAAGCATACTTCTTAATCTGTATATGTTTACATATATTAAAATGTTTAAGATTTTTTGCACCAGTGGTCCTTTAAAGAGACTCTGAAGCCTCCAGAAAATCAGGTTTTTACTTTAAAAACCTCTTTAACATAATTGCCCCACTTAAAATGCAGCATCCCCGTGGCTGAAAACGCAATTAATCACCCCTAACTCCCTGGGCAAAAATCCAGGACTTTCGTGGATTTTGCTGCCCTAAGGAGGCAGAGCTTTGGGCGATCAGTGCATCAATCAGCGCTGATCGCCGCCTCTCCCTGCCCCTCTCAGTGAAAGAAGACTTTCGAGTTATCAGCCACGGGGATGCAGCATTTTAGGTGGGGGAATTCTGTTAAAGATTTTTTAAAAGTAAAAACCTGATGTTTTGGGAGACTTCAGAGTCTCTTTGATGCTGACGAAGACAGCAACTCAAGCACAGACAGAACTCTTTCTCACTACATCCAGCGTTTGAAACAGACAGGTTTCAGTAGGGCCAACTGTCAAGGTCTCGCTGTGGCAGTTCTGTTATGACCCCTCCCTCACGGTGTCACCGGGCGGGGAGCCATCCTCACGGCGAGGAGAGACTAGTCCGCCCTCCTGGCAGAGCAGGGCAGAGAGCGGGGAGAAAAGATCGAGGCGCCAGCCGGCAATATAAGATGCAGAATGCCGGTAATCACAATGTATATACATTCGTACCTCCCTCCCTCCCACCCTCCGAATGTGCCCCCGTGTCCCCTGTTTGCAGAGTATAAAGTGCGGAGCGGCGTTCATCTTACCGTTCATCCTCGCCGGACCGGCATCAGCTTCATTCTGCTTCCTGTGACGTCACAGGAAGCAGGAATCAATAGAGCCAGATGCCGGCGAGAATGAACGGTAAGATGAAAGCCGCTCCGCTGCGCACTTTATACTCTGCAAACAGGGGACACGGGGGCACATTCGGAGGAAGGAAGGGAGGGAGGTACAAATGTATATACATTGTGATTACCGGCATTCTGCATCTTATATTGCCGGGTGGTGCCTCGATCATTTTATTTTTTTAATTTAAACATTCTTTATGGAATGTGGGACTAGGGGTGTATTGGGGGCGTGGTTAGGGGTGTGGCCTGCGTACGTTAAAAAGGGGCGCTGGGAAAAAAGGGCGCCGGGTTTTTAACGATAAGCATGGATAACGTTTAAAAATGTATTGTACGGGATTTCGTTTAAAATTAATGTTTTTTAAAGTTATAAATCATTAAATAATGTGCATTAAATCGGCAATTGTAAAAACGTTAATCTTTCATTAAAATACTGAAACGTATAATAACGTTAAAAAAAAAAAATTACTAAGTAACCCTCCCTGTACCTACCCCTAACCCCTAGACCCCCCTGTTGGTGCCTAAACCTAAGACCCCCCCTGTTGGTGCCTAAACCTAAGACCCCCCTGTTGGTGCCTAAACCTAAGACCCCCCTGTTGGTGCCTAAACCTAAGACCCCCCTGTTGGTGCCTAAACCTAAGACCCCCCTTTTGGTGCCTAAACCTAAGACCCCCTGTTGGTGCCTAAACCTAAGACCCCCCCTGTTGGTGCCTAAACCTAAGACCCCCCCTGTTGGTGCCTAAACCTAAGACCCCCCTGTTGTTTTTTTCGTTTAAAAATAATGTTAAAAAAAACAAGTACTGTTTTTCGTTTAAAAATAATGTTTGAAAAAAATATTGTACTGTTTTTCGTTTAAAAATAATATTTAAAAATATATAAATAATTAAATAATGTGTAATCATGAGAAGCAGTAATAAAACATTAAGTCTCCGGGCGCCGCTTTTAAAACGTTATTTTTCACCGGCGCCCTTTTTTCCTATCGGGCGCCCATTAAACGATATTTATTATAGGAGTGAATGGCGGCGCCCGATTTGTCCACTAGCCTCAGGCGCCCGAATTTACTGTTTCCGTGTGGCCTTAATGTCCTGGTTTCCCTTTCCTAAATGTTGGGAGGTATGAGGTTTTAGCCACGGGACCACTATGGCAAAAAAAATTTGAATTTAAAATTGCATGAGAATGCATCTACCGTACATAAAATGTGCATTTGCTCCAGAATAAAATGCACTACAGCTTACCTGTTTCCTATGTTGCTGCCACTTAGAGTAGGCATACAAATCTGACAGATCTGACAGGTTTTGGATTAGTCCATCTCCTCATGGGGGATTTTTAAAAGCACTTACTTAACAGCAGTTGCTCTGTCCAACTGCCAAAATAACATGAAAGCATGTAGGGAGGCTAGCTCGAGTACTGTAAAAACAGCGCAGGAGATTTGGGAAAAACGGGCGCCACTGTAGGCCGTGATAGGAATTACGGCAATAGCCGCGCTCAGTGAGTAATTGTCAAGAGACGGAGCACAAATTACTGCAAAAACACTGTCATTCAGCCTCCAGCAATAGCTGAATTACATCTTTCCCCCACTATTGAAAATATTATAATTAATAACACTGCTTATTTTTTACATTATTACTTTTCAATTATTTAGATAGTGTTGGCCCATTGTAAAATCTTTCATCACCCTGATTTACATTCTGAAATGTATCACTGCTGGTGACATCTTTACTGCTTTCAGATGCAGCTCTGCAAAATGTTTGTTTACGCTGTGTTCCGAAGTCAGTAGAAATAATACCTGGTGTCCTAGGATACACTGGGAGGAGAATCCCGTATAGTTAAACAGCCTAGGCTGTGACATCACTGGGAGGGCGGGTTGCATACCAATACACAGTAATGTATGAATACAGGAAGTGTTGCTGATGCTGAAACCAGGGTAATGAATGTAAAAGAAGATATCCTAAATCATTTACTACATTCTACTATACTGTATGTCACTACTAGATTATTGCGTCTTTTCATTCTGAAGTATAATCATTCCCACATTCCTTTGCTGTTATAAATAGTCATGATTACAGTACCAGAAATGTCACAGTAGACACTGAACGGTTTTAAAGGCCCACTGCCATCTGGGTCCACGGTGTAATTGCCAGAGTATTTGCCGCTTATTCTGTAGGCATCACAGTTTTCCTTGTAAAGAGCTAATGACAAAAATTGGAAGAAGATCAGAATAGGAAGAAAGAGGAGGAGGAGGTGGTGCAGCATAAGGGAAAGTGAAGTGTGTGGATTTCACACTGCATCATAGTCATAGAATATCAAACAATGCATAAAATTGTATAAAATCGTCAACGATCTGTTTTTTGTTTGGAACTAATTAACTGATTTGTCCCTTCGCCCCAGCTCCGGTCTTCCTCCATCTCTCGCTGGCAGCCTCTGAAGTTCGCTGCCCCCCAGGGATAGGCGTCTGCTGCGCATGGCCACGCCTGTGTCATGGCGCCTGGTGATGCGGGTGCGTGCAAGCCCGCACATGCGCAGAAGACGCTGACCAATCTGACCCTGGAGAGGACTGGAGGTGCGGCAAGGGACACCTGTGACTTGTAGAGGCTGGAAGAAGCCCTAGGTAAGTAAAAATAGTTTTTTTCCCCTCACCTCGGGAGTCCTTTAAGCATAAACACATGTACTGTATATCACTGCAGAAAAGCCATCTTTTTGAAACCCAAATTTAGGCGGGTGATATACCGTGGGTGAGGTGTGCGCCAGAATGCACATCTACCTGTCCCCACTCTAGCTTGTATCCACGTGTCTACCAGGCAACTTCTGAACCGACCACTAGAGCTCTAGGCTCACTGCGGTCAAATGACAATGATCCTGGAACTGGAACTCTAGTGGCCAGTTCAGAAGCTGCTAGGGAGACAAGGGTAGATGCACATCTACCTGTCCCCACTCTAGCTTGTATCCACGTGTCTACCAGGCAACTTCTGAACCGGCCACTAGAGCTCTAGGCTCACTGCGGTCAAATGACAATGATCCTGGAACTCTAGTGGCCAGTTCAGAAGCTGCTAGGGAGACAAGGGACTGGATCTGGAGTATGGGCAGGTAGCTATACAAGCTGCAGCAAGCTCTAATGCTCACTTTGCAACCAGCGGAAGGCCCCAAAAGACGCTCTGGATAGGGGTCTACAGTGGCACACGAGGCGGGTGTTTGGCTTTTGGCAGGTTGCAGCTTTTGCCCCATATTTTGGGCCAAACGTGTTTGGAGTGGGGGCTAACATTGTGTATTTATATACTCAACACACCAAGTTTATTGTTTCAGATGATGAATAAGTAATAATGACAATACATTCAGTTAATACAAAGTTATCAGCAGAGAGGGAAATGCTTGGTATCCAGAAGGCGGGGCAGCGACAAATACCACACAGGTGTTTGCGACCAACAAAACTAGTGAACTCATCCTAAGAGTGACTACTTACTCATGAGGGTTTCCCTTCCTGCACTGTCCTTTATACCTACAAGTATAATCTAGAGTGTAGTATTTAGATTATGTATTCAGTTAAAGGGGTATTGGCCCCTCTAACATGGAATCTTCAGAAATATCTGAATTCATTGAAAGCTCAGATAGTTGAACAAATATACTCTTATATAACATATATACTCATACATAAGCCCCCTCATGTATAGGTCGACCCCCCAACTTTTGCACCTGAAAAAAATACAGCACAAAGAGACAGAAGGAGGCACAAGGGGACAGAAGGAGGTACAAGCCCCTGTGGTGGTGCGGCTTCATTTGGGGCCATGGCTTAGTTTGGAGACAGGGCTTAGTTCAGGGGCGGAGTTTTATCAGGGGCATGGTGTCCCCTAGGACCAATGGCACTCCAGGCAGTGGCCTGTAATGCCTATGCCAAAAATTGCCCCTGGCTGCACGATAGATGCTTCCAGGAATAAGGAGAAATAACTATCCCCGCACACCTTCAAATATGACTCGCACATAAGCTGACCACCACACACACACACTTTTAGGACACTTTTGTCCCAAAAAAATTGGCTTATATGAGTTAATGTCAGTAGACTGTCCAGTCATAACAAATTCACTTGGAACAAAGGAAAAACCACCCCCATCAGGGCCGGCGCTACCATACAGGCAAAGGGGGAAATTGCCCCATGGCCCCAGACCCTGTAGGGGCCCCCAAGGTGTCTCCCCCATCTTAACTGTTGCTGAGTCTCTGCTGAGTCTTTGGCAGAGACTCACCTGTGCTGGTAGGGAGGTAAGACACTACACTGCCAAGGAGGAATCTGCAAGGGTCCCTGGGAGCACAGTTAACTTGGGGGGGATTGGGGGGAGAGTACACAGCCATCTCAGGGGCCCAGGAGGGAAATCTGGCTGCAATAAAGGGCCCCTAATGCTAATGCTTTTTCAGGGGGTGTCAGTTGGGGGCCCCCAGGCTAATTTTGCCCTGGGGCCCCATTGTTACTAGAACCGGCCCTGACCCCCCCCCCCCCATATCTATTTCGGATACAATGCTCCTAATAATCAATATATGGAATATGGCTGATTGTCCTAGTTGCGATATGCAGCCAGTACCACACCATCCTTCCTGTTTCATTAAAGAATATTATGTGATTATTTGGCACTGTGTCCAGTGAATGATGGAGGTCATGAGATGTTGTGCATGTACAGCTCACTAGAGTCTTACTGCTGGAGGACACTCACATTTATGGCAGGTTTCCCCCTTGTAGCCAGTCATGTCACAGTAGCAAAAGAAGTCATCCCAAGACTGGTAGCAGCGACCACCATGTTCACAAGGATTTGGCCTGCATCTAAAGCAAAGAGAAAATACAGAAAACAGATGAAACTAATAGTGGGGTGACAATTTTGTTTCCAACTTTCCAGAAAGTGTTATGGTGACACTGGAAAACTCAAGAGAAAAAGTTAATTGCATATGGGCCCTAGGGCCTTATGCAATTTATTAATCATTTTTGGTAGCATATCAACTCACCTGTCCCGGCAGGCGGTTGCTCCATTAGTCCGTACGCTCCCGTCTTCATCCTCGCAGGGACACCTCTCTTCCATGACCTGGTAATAACATGCGCAAAATCATGGAGGAGAGGCCTCCTGTGTGGATGAGGACTAGAGAGCATGGACTAATGGTGCAGCGCCCCCAGCGGGACAGGTGAGTTGCTATGCTGCCAAAAACTTTGCAGGGATCCTGGGGAGCACAATAAGTTGGGGAGGATCTAGCGGCAGCCGGATTAGGGGCCCTGTGGGGTGAATGTTCTACAGGGGGGAGGTTTTAGGGGGCCCCCAGGTAACTTTTGTCCCGGGGCCCCATTGTAGCTAGAACCAACCCTGATTATTTGTATCTCATTGACGCTCTCTACCCCTGGCTGAAGAAGGAAGTGCACTGATGATACCCTCTGACCTCTTCTAACAGCATCTCTCCAGTGTTACATTGTCCGCACTGTGGAATATGACATATCTCATCTGGCTCACAGGGAAAGAAGCTGGTCATTGTTGGCATCGGCGGCGCTTTGGTAAAATGGGCACGGCAATATTAATTGCAGCTATAGTGGCATCCGGGTGGGATGGACCTCACAGGATTAGCTGGATAACGTACAGTATGTAAAAACAGTAACGGGTCTTTGGGCAAGGCTCACTAATGAGCCTGGTTGCCCATTGAGCGCACTTTAAGTGGCTGCAGCTCTGGCGCTTTGAGTCCGACAGGAGAAAAGCACAATATAAATGTTCTGTGTCTTATCTCACTTTCCCTTTTCTATTTAAGTGTTCAGCGGCTCACAGGAAGCTATGACAGAGAAGGAGGTATATACTTATGTATAGAACAGCTTCAAACATTCATGTCAAGTCACCTGTCAGCAATAGCGCAGACATTAAACATGACCTCCGAGAACCTCCCCAACCATCCCAGCTGCATGCGATGGAAGTCTACCGGCTGCCCGTCCACAGTGATCAGCTGCATGCATCCGTGGAAAGCCGTCTGGTTGGAATAGCACCCAGATGTCGCCGCTGGTTTCGGACATCCTGTGTGAGGAAAACATTGGTTATATGGGGCAGCCAACTCTTCAATGTGAGTCTGCTGTAAGTACGAATCATTGGCTTGGTTTTGCAGCTTCAGCATGGTTCACAATATGATGAAAAATAGACTTCAGATATGCTAAAAACTAGCGTGATACTTATTACATAGAAAGTCATTTCACAACCCTACAGGAACGGCGTGTGATTTCTCATAGTTCTCATCGCAACTTGAGTGAATAATTTATCACTTTAGCAATACGCATTTGGTGAAACAGAGTCTGCCTTTAATCAAGTCATCTCAAAGCGTAAATGTGTGTTTGGGTTTTGTATAGCACAGGGAAAGGGTTAAATCCTTTGTCAGGTTTTATTGCTATCAGTGTCCTTATTGGGGAGGTTTCTCTTTCCTCATTTTATGACTCGCAGACAGCTGGTATAGAGAAAGTGCAGTTATTTATCAGGACAGATGCAGAGAAAAATGAAGCAAAAGTGAGACCTTTACCCAGAGCATCCAGTCAGGCTGTTAAATGAATTTAGGGCCCTTTTCCACTTAGAAACATGAACACAATCAAGCTGTGATCACTTTTCTTCCTAACTTTCACCATCGTGTTTCCGTGCACAGGTGTCTCCAAAGCTTGCTTAAAGATCCGACACTCCAGATCTTTAAACAACAATGACTCCTGAGGGCATTGTCCCTGTCCTTACCCCACCTGTCAGAAGATGCCCCATTGTGCTCTGTGCTGTCATCATCCCTCCACCCGTTCCCATAGCAACAGCAGGCATTGCTCTGGTATACCAACGGGTCTGTACAGCTCTCGTTCCCCACAAGGGAACAATACAAATAATACATGTGTATGAACCTTGACACTTTTTGCCATGGGGAAGCTATTCCACTTATGTTTTTATTTTCTGTGCACCAGTTAATGAACCCCAGTAAGGAGGGTTAATTTAACATTGTTGTTAAATGGAACAGAATGTGCGGCCAAATTGGAGCATCTGTTTTGGTGACAGCAGTCAAATGTAATACCTTTCCGCGGAGATTTCTACCCACATCCCGTGGTGTCTATGGAGATATTACTCCTGGCTTCCTGTCCCAGTGTTAATAAAGAAATAAATAAAAGTCTTAGAGGTCCAAGCATTGTTCCGCTGTATACAAAACTTAAAAAAAAGAAGGAAAAAGAATGAAAAAAGACTCTGAGATGCTACATACTGTGTCTGGGGCGAGATGAGAGATCTGCAGCGGTGATTGCACAACTGTTGCTACCGGCGTCTGAATAACCGCTTCTGTCCATTGAAATGGAGTAGCAGTTGACCTCTTTTCAAACTCAGCTAAGTTTACTCTAAGTTTTTCCCATTGGTCCTTAAAGGACAATTATCCAAGTTAACTAAAATTTTAAATGCCACATATATTTCCAGCAATTACTAGGAAATAGCAACACAGAGGCTTTTTTCATCTTTTCATGTTTTATATGAAGAAACATTTGTAACTTCCGATCGCCGCCGATCCGCCGCTCGCCGCCGTGCCATGCAGCCCCCCACCCGACCCCTTGCACAGCCTGGCCAATCAGTGCCAGGCAGCGCTGAGGGGTGGATTGGGACTCCCTCTGACGTCACGACGTCCATGACGTCGGTGACGTCATCCAGCCCGGTCGCCATGGCGACCGGGGAAGCCCAGCAGGAAATCCCATTCTGAACGGGATTTCCTGCTTACTCTGATCGCCGAAGGCGATCGGAGTGGGTGGAGGGATGCCGCTGGGCAGCGGCTATCATGTAGCGAGCCCAGGGCTCGCTACATGATTTAAAAACTAAAAAATTAAAAAAAAAAGTGCTGCGCCCCCTCCTGGGCGATCTTATTGTATCGCCCAGAGGGTTAAGCTTTGACTGTTAGCGGTTTGAAAACTTGTGTGCACAGGCCCATCATTACACAAGAAATCAGAATCAGGTGCCACAACCGGAGTTATTTGTGGTACACATGGCAATTAAACATAGAGCAATAACAGACATGGCACACCACATATGGTATAGTGCAACAGGTGAAAACCAAACATATGGACATACGTACTGTACATACACTACTAGGACATCAGAGGAGCTGTAGGAGACTAGGGGATATCATTGGGGAGGGGGCTTGAGTAGTTCAGGAGAAGGACTGCTTGGGGGAAGAATGTGTTTATATGCCTGGTAGTTTTGGTGGGGATGGACCTATAGTGGCGGCCTGAGGGAAGGTGGTGGAAGAAGCGATTGCCACAGTGGGAGGGCTCGTGCATTAACCTGTTGGCCCTGGACCTCATTCTAGATGTTTGGAGGAGTCCAGGGAAGGCAGGAGTGACCTGATGATCTTCTCAGCGACCTGATCTCTCTCTGGAGTTTGGGCCTGTCTCTTTCATGGCTGCATCAAATATGTCCGCATCAAATGGGATCGCTACTCTGAAAAATAATTTAGGGTAAAATTCCAGAGCACTAGATTTTACTCCACACCAACAGCGGCAAGCCACATGACAGCTACAGATGCCAGTCTAACATGAATGGAAAACATGGTTGACCTTATGCAGGCTGCTGAGGACATAGATTGCAGTTGTTAACGTAGCCTTCCTACCTCCAAAGTAATAGGTATCCCCTGTACGAAGCTGGAACAGGTAGTTTATTTTGAATTGTGCTCCTTCATCCTCATCTATAATCACCACAGCAGAGTTCTCTCTGGCCACTAGAGAAACAGAGTGCCAGAAGCCATCGTTTAGACGGTATCCTGTGATAGGAGAAGGCATGTTATGGAGGACTTTAGAAAGAGAAGTGCTAAGACTTACTTTATTGTGTAATGATTCAGGCATTCTATTCACACATCTGACCAGAAACAGACTCTTACCAAAACAGGTTACAAATTCATCATTCTTGTTTGTAATATGCCTTTAAACAGGAATGTTAGTGAAAAGGGGAAAAAATAAAGCAATACATTGCAAAGTGAGAAGAAAATATAAGAGAGCTGAAGAAATGATTGATATTCGCCATGTAATTTTTTTAAATATTGTCTGATCCACAATCAGCCTGCACGCATTCATCTTTACTACTGGCAGACATGAAAAAAAACCAGACAGCACCAACTGCCATTATCTATAACCACACCCTCTAACAATGTGATAGGAAGGTTGTTTTTTATAGATATACACAGGCAAAGAGGGGGATACTGGTAGCTTGGCAGTTAGAAACAACCTTTATTACCTAATGCAACAAGATTCAAAGACAGGAGACATTCAGGACCTAGGTCTGATCTGTAATTTCATGTTTTACAAGTACCGGTTATTACGAAAGTTTGAGTAACACAAAATGAAACACAAAATTATGATTTACCGGTAATGAGAAATTATGACTTATGAAATTTTGAATAATTACAATTTTTTTTAGAATTAGAAATTACAATTTTCAGTCATAATTGCAAGTTTCATGTCGTAATTATGAAAACACAACTTTTCAGCTCTTTGGTAGGATGCAAACAGTAACTTGCAGTTGTGGTGAGGTCTTTGCTTATCCATTCAGTTCATTCATTGCCCATTAGCTCGTGACTTTGCACTACTCACCAGCCGCAAACACCAGCTTCTTCTTGGGGGGTTGGAAGATGGTGATGTTGATCTGACCCTCACTCAGAGCCATCTCTAGTGATCCCAGGGAGCCGGCAAAGTTGGTAAAGAGCAGAAGGCCAATTGTGTCCCAGGTTCGAAATTTAAAGCTCACCATCATCTTTATGTTGGCAGGAACCCCAGGCACCATTAGGTAGTTGTTAATACCAGAAAATGTGACAGGAACATAAGGCATTTCAATACAGGAGAAGCGCACCCTACCCTGTGGATTGACACAAGACAGTATCATTATTATCTAATATTTATAAAGGGCCGATATCTTCTGCAGCGCTTTACAAAGTATATTGTCTGAGCCGACTGCGTGGGTATACATTTAAGCATACCCACAAATACATGGTAATAACCCCTCACTTATCGCCCGAGAAGTAAAGCTTTCTGTCCCCCGGTCCGGCTGGTGTAAATTACATTGGGGCCGGCGACACTCAGCAAAGTCGCGATGTGACCCCAGAAGCGGAAGTTGAGCCATGCGGTCCGGCTTCTGTCATCCTCCTCTCAGCCTATCCCTGCACGAGCAGCACGTCATTGTGCTCAGTGCGCAGAGGAGCTTCCAGGGTCACAGCGTGACTTTGCTGAGAGTCGCCGCCCCCAATGTAATTTACACCAGCCGGACCGGGGGACAGAAAGCTTTACATCACAGCTGGTATGTGAGGGGTTTTACCATGTATTCGTGGTTATGCTTAAATGCATACCTACTAGGGATGATCAATAAGATGCAAATTCTTTTGAAAATATGCAATTGTGTATGCAAATGTATGCAGTTTGAAAATTGATTGGTCCATTTGCAAGCTGCATATATTTGCATACAAATTTGCATACATTTGCATCAACTCGGAAGAATTTGCATATCTTTGATCATCCCTAATACCCACATGATCTACTCAGAGTCACTTTAACTGTCCCTCAGAGGGGCTCACAATCTAATCCCTACCATAGTCATATGTCTATATCATGGAGTGTATGTATCATAGACTAGGGTGACGCAAGTAATGGAAACGACAAAGCGCAATGCATGCCAGCATGCAGTGTCGGACTGAGACGTGGGAAAGCTGAGGAAATCTACTTGCTGGCCAAGCAGCAGTAATCAGGTGTTGCTGCTCACAGTGAAGACTTGCTGCAGGTTTCTATTGGCAGTGATAACACAGGGTTACTGCTGCTTGGCCAACAGGCAGATTTCCTCAGTTTTTCCAGCTCCCAGTCTGACGCTGCCAGCATGCATGCGTGGACCCACAAGTATCCTAGGGCGTCCCAGTGATGTACTTCCTGCCTAGCGGGGGCGGCGCTACGCAGATGACCCTATCGGCGCAGTCCACTGCAGGGTCATATGTTTGTCATTTTTTTACATTGCGGTAGGATATGGCAGGAGCATCACACCCAATCGCAACACAAAAAAAGGGGTAAAACCATCCTTAGAGAAGTGTGTTCTATCAGCAGCTATATTATATTTTACCATCAAAATGCTGTCTGATAAATATAACAAGCTACAACTCTTTGTTTACTGTGTTTCATGCAAAAATAATACAGGTTCCCTCCCACTTCTGAGTGAACAGTAGACATGATGAATAGTGTGTGACTACTGACTGGGGTCAGTGTGCATTTCATTAGCAGAGCTGCTTCTGGAGTAATAAACTGCTTCAGGCATTTGCAATCTAATTATCAAGTTCTGTGTTCCACTTACATGGCTAATGCACTGACTCTAAAATAAATGTTATTTTCTGTGGAGAGAATTCAGACCTAACACTTTGTACACAGTGTAAAACCAAACAGTGACAGACAAAGCACTTAACTCATTTTTTATTAACAAATACCTAAAATATCACAGAGAGATGAAGCTTTATGCATGTGATTTATTTGTCCAGCAGTACAGTTACCAGGGAAGAACAGTCGACTATGCAACGTTTACACTTAAAGAGGAACTCCAGTGAAAATAATGTAATAAAAAAAAGTGTGTGTGTTTGCCCATTGTAAAATCGTTCCTCTCCCTGATTTACATTCTGACATTTATCACATGGTGACATTTGTACTGCTGGCAGGTGATGCCACTAGAAGGAGATTCTGCTTGTTTTTTTGGGGGCAGTTGGAAACAGCTGTAAACAGTTGTTATTTCCCACAATGCAACAAGGCTCCCATGGTCCTGTGGGAGTAGTTTAACCACAATATTAGCCAATCATTGCCCCCTGGTGATCTGTTTGTGAAAAGGAAAACATTTCTCATGGGAAGTGGGGTATCAGCTACTGATTGGGATGAAGTTTAATTCTTGGTTACGGTCTCTCTTTAAAGGGACTCCGAGCTGTGCAGAAACTATGGAAAGATGCATATCATTTTAAAGTTCTTTTTCTCCTCTTTCCAATGATATATAAACCACCACCCTACGCCTTTTAGTTTTCGCTATTTTCGCGATCGAAATTGCTGCAACGCGACTTCGATCGCGAAAATAGAGAAAACTAAAAGGCGTAGGGCGACGATTTAGGTGTCACCGGAAAGAGGAGAAAGAGAGCTTTAAAATGATATCCATCTTGCCATAGTTACATTGTATTACACAGGGCGACTTTTTCTGCTGAATGGAGCTGCTGACTTTGAGAAAAAGTCGCCCTGTGTAATAGGCGTAGGGTGGTTTGTATATCATTGGAAAGAGGAGAAAGAGAGCTTTAAAATGATATGCATCTTTCCATAGTTTCTGCACTGCTCGGAGTCCCTTTAAGCCTGGTACACACTTTCAATTTTGATCGGCCAATCACTCACCAATTAACCACCTCCATGTAGTATGAGGGCCAATAGATTTTGAATCCCAAAAGACTGTGAGCAGTGTGAGTGTATCCAATCGAGAAGAATCGCACACCTACTGGCAGTGAATGCTGGTGCAGGATCCCAGTAGCCGTGTAATCCAGATAATCAAAGGAGGAGTTTGCACAAAGTCTGGATCAGGAACAGTGCAAATCCATTATTGTTCCAGTACACATGTTATGACATCTGACCGTGCCAGCCGACGATCGTTTCAGGGCCATCAGGGTCCATTTTGTCAAGGCATAGGCAGACAAAAAATGTACAAAAAACGTGTTGGCCTATGCCTTGATATGCTGGGAAGGATGATTCAGAGTGTGTGTGGAACCCTCCTTTGATTTGGAAAGCGAAGGTAGCCCAACCTTCACGTTTCTTTGGTTCATTTTTATTTAAATACACAAATAAAATGATGTATAGCTTATAATCAGTGTGCGGCCTACTATTCCTTCCACCCTTAGCACCACAGGTGAGACGTATGGTAGACTGCAAAAACAGTTTTTGGTCTGTCATCTGGAAATTCTTTCAACACAAACCAAATTCACAACTCACCACATAGCGGATGGATGACTTATTTCTCCTGGCAAGGTCAGCAATGTGAACATTATTGTAAATAATATTTTCTAGGCAGCCACGGAAGTTCTGCTTATGGGTGATGCTCTTCTCCTGATACACAATACCAGCGAAGAAAATCTAAACACAACCACAATCAACAAAACAAAAGCAGAACAGTTACGATTTTGTGTAGGTGGTACACTATACACTGCTCTGCAACTACGTACTAGCTCATCCATCTCAAAAGGATAATTTGAAAACAACGTAACTTTAAAAGGGCGCGGCCAGCTCCTCAATTTGTTTTACCGTTACGGCTGTACAGAAACCTTGGCGCACACAGTATTAAACTTGCGCCCGCTATAATTGCGGCTACAATTTGTAGCTGTTATTTTCTATGTGTAACCGCTATTTGTCGCCACAATTTGTAGCCGTGATTCAGGTGCCAGTTTAGACAAGATGTTGGGGATAAATTTAGTTGGGGGGGGTTAAGGTTAGTTGGAGGGGTTAAGGTTAGTTGCCAATCACCCCGAGGACCCCTGTCACCCCCACTTCTAATCAAATCACCCTGAGGACCCCTGTCACCCCCACCCCCTTCCAATCAAATCTCCCCGAGGACCCCTGCCACCCCCTTCCAATCAAATCATCTTGAGGACCCCTGTCACCCCCCCCCCCTTCCAATCAAATCACCACAAGGACCCCTGTCACCCCCTTTCCAATTAAATCACCTTGATGACCCCTGTCACCTCCCCTTTCAATCAAATCTTCCTGAGGACCCCTGTCACCCCCTTCCAATCAAATCACCATGAGGACCCCTGTCACCCCCTTTCCAATCAAATCACCTTGAAGACCCCTGTCACCCCCCCCCCTTCCAATCAAATCTCTCCGAGGACCCCCGTCACCCCCCTTCCAATCAAATCTCCCCGAGTACCCCTGTCACCCCCCTTCCAATCAAATCACCATGAGGACCCCTGTCACCCCCTTTCCAATCAAACAACCCTGAAGACCCCTGTCACCCCCCATTCCAATCAAATCTCCCCGAGGACCCCTGTCACCCCCCTTCCAATCAAATAACCACAAGGACCCCTGTCACCCCCTTTCCAATCAAATAACCCCAAGGACCCCGTCACCCCCCTTCCAATCAAATCACACTGAGGACCCCTGTCACCCACCTTCCAATCAAATCACCCTGAGGACCCCTGTCACTCCTCCTTCCAATCAAATAACCCCGAGGACCCCTGTCACCCCTCCTTCCAATCAAATAACCCCGAGGGCCCCTATCAACCCCCTTGCAATCAAATCTCCCTGAGGACCCCTGCCACCCCTCCTTCCAATCAAATAACCCCGAGGACCCCTATCAACCCCCTTCCAATCAAATCACCCCGAGGACCCCTGTCACCCCCCCCCCCCCCCCTTCCAATCAAATCACTCCGAGGATCCATGAGCCATGCCCGATCCAATCCTCCCTGTCACACAATATCATTAGTTGTTCATTATAAGTCCCTAAAAAGCATCTCTTTTTCCTATAGAGACTAAACACACAGCATCCCCGCTCTCATGGGTCACCAGAGGGGAGGAGGGGCACCTTGCGGGACCCCCACAGGCTCTGGGGCAATTGCCCCATTTGCCTCTATGGAAGAGCCGTCCCTGCATACACACACCTGCCACTTTAAACCTGTGCATGTCATTATATCCATGTCTGAGCCTGCATCGCCCTACACACACGCATACACACACCTGCCACATGTAATCATGTCCATATCAAGCCATATAATGGGATGATTGTTGATAATACCTCATTGTCCAGGTCTAACTGGTCAAAGTCCCCCTTGCACCTGACCCTTTGCGTTTCTCCATCGAGAGTTATATTTAGGTCACGACCTCTGCGCCGAATGTGTACCGAATGCCAAGACTGGTCATCTAGCAAACTGCCCAGTGTGGTGATGGTGTGACTGTCTACAGGGTGGATGGGGCTGTTTCCTGTGAGAAGAAACAAAGGATTAGGACCCATGATAATATTTTCTTGCACAAGAATGCATTAACTAAAATTCTGTACATTAACAGAGATCATCATTTAACTTTCCACATAACAATTCATAAATTAAGCTTTTTCATAATATTTAAAAGAATGAGGATTCAACTTTCAGTTACATTATCAAAACTATATTCAAATACTGAAAGAAAAATCCCCCAATAAGAACCGCACCACAATATAATGTCAAAAATAATCAAAGAGCTTTATTGGTAATCACAAAATTGCAAGAAAATAAAATCAATATTAAAAACAACGCAGTGCCAGGATCCATATAAATGCATCAACTATGTACAATGGTAATATATAAGAGTAAATGCAACAAATCCACCCCTCCTCACCTAAAAGGTTAATGTAGAATACACTGAGGAGGTGAGTAAAGTGACAAGTGCTAAATGAGAAGGCTGAAACAATGTGTATAGCACATTATCAAAACTCACATCCTATCCCAACTCCCATCTGCATTACTAGCTCAAGACTGTGAGGTGTTATTGCTTAAGTGACCCTGTAGTGAGATGGATATGGAGGCTGCCATGTTTATTTTCTTTGGAACAATGTTAATTGTCTCTCTTTCCTGCTGATCTTTTCTGGCTCCAGCAGTGTCTCACTGAATCACACACCTGAGAGAAGCATGCTGTCAGGCCTCTTTTCCACGGACGTCTGAATTGCTCATTCGTCTCTTTTCCACGGGACGTCTGCTGCCCACAACTGCCATTTGGGTGCAATTTAAATGAATGGCAGTGGTTGTAACGCCATGCGTGTCAAGTGCTGATATGCTGTGGCATTGCCATGTGGCATAAAACCGTCTCATGTCGTGTCTGAGCTGTGCTTAAATGCAACTGCATGGGGGGGCACCTGTCTACCACTCGTACCGAGCACTAGCAAGCGTCCTGCCGGTGGGCTGGAGCATCTTACATGCAGTGAATTCACCGCCTGTCGTATACTCATGGAAAAGAGGCTTCAGAGTGATCAAAAAGTTACTGCAGCTAATCTCAACGCTTATTTTGGGTCAAGTAAAGTCAATCAAGTATAGGTCATAGAAAAGGTTTGCAGTAACACGTTTTGCTATACACATGTTTATTCCCTTTGTGTGTATTGGAATAAAGCAAAAAAGGGAGGAAAAAATGCAAATTGGACATAATGTCACACAAAACTCCAAAAACGGGCTGGACAAAATTATTAGCACCCTTTCAAAATTGTGGATAAATAAGATTGTTTCAAGCATGTGATGCTCCTTTAAACTCACCTGGGGCAAGTAACAGGTGTGGACAATTTAAAAATCACACCTGAAAGCAGATAAAAAGTTCACTAAAGGCCCATACACACGTCGGATTTCCGCGAACGACGGGTCGTTTGAACGTCCCGTCGTTCCGTCGTTCGCCCGCTAAATCGGGCGTGTGTACAGGCTGTCGTTCGCTTGATAAGCTCGAGTTTGAGCTCACCCTTATCAAGCGAACGACAGCCTGTACACACGCCCGATTTAGCGGGCGGACGACGGAACGACGGGACGTTCAAATGACCCGTCGTTCGCGGAAATCCGACGTGTGTATGGGCCTTTAGTCTTTACATTGTCTGTCTGTGTGTGTCACACTAAGCATGGACAACAGAAAGAGGATAAGAAAACTGTCTGACGATTTGAGAACCAAAAATTGTGGAAAAATATTAAGAATCTCAAGGCTACAAGTCCATATCCAGAAATCTAGATTTGACTTTGTCCACAGTGTGCAACATTATCAAGAAGTTTGCAATCCACTGCACTGTAGCTATTCTCCCTGGGCGTGGACAGAAGAGAAAAAGTGATGAAAGGTTGCAATGCAGGATAGTCCGGATGGTGGATGAGCAGCCCCCAATAAGTTCTAAAGAAATCCAAGCTGTCCTGCAGGCTCAGGGCGCTTCAGTGTCAGTGCAAGATATCCGTTGACATTTAAATGAAATGAAAAGCTATGGCAGGAGACCCAGGAGGACCCCACTGCTAACACAGAGACGTAAAAAAGCAAGACTACAAAATGTACTTGAGTAAGCCAAAATCCTTCTGGGAAAACGTTCTGTGGACAGATGAGACCAAGGATAGATTTTTTTTATAAAGCACATCATTCTTCTGTTTACTGAAAACGGAATGAGGCCTACTAAGAAAAGAACACAGTACCAACAGTTAAATAAGGTGGAGGTTCAATGATGTTTTGGGGTTGTTTTTCTGCCTCTGGCACTGGGTGCCTTGAATGTGTGCAGTCATCATGAAATCTGAGGATTACCAAAGGATTTTGGGTCGCACTGTAGAGCCCAGTGTCAGAAAGCTTTGTTTGCGTCTGACACCGTGAGTCTTCTAGCAGTACAATGACCCCAAACATATGTCAAAAAGCACCCTGAAATGGATGGCAACAAAGCACTGGAGAGTTCTGAAGTGGCCAGCAATGAGTCCAGATCTAAATCCCATTGAACACCTGTGGAGAGATCTTAAAATTGCTGTTGTGAAAAGGCGCCCTTCCAATAAGAGAAACCTGGAGCAGTTTGCAAAGGAAGAGGTGTAAGAAGCTTATTGATGGTTATAGGAAGCGACTGATTTCAGTTATATTTTTTTCCAAAGGGTGTGGAACCAAATATTAAGTTAATTGTGCCAGTAATTTTGTCCAGGCCATTGTTTTGGAGTTTTGTGTGACATTATATCCAATTTGCCTTTTATTCCTACCTTTTTTGTTGTTTTGTTCCAATACACACAAAGAGAATAAATTTGTATAACAAAACGTGTTACTTCAATACTTTTCTGTGAGAAATACTTGATTTTCTGGAAAAATTTCTGGGGTGCCAACAATTTCAACCCTGACTGAGGGAGGGACAATGACCATAAGCTGGTTGGGTGCTGCCTATTCTCTAAGTACATACCTTGGATCTTAGTACACCAATAAAACTGAAAAATAAGTCATACAATTAGTATGTTTAAAAGTTTTGTTCTTTTTCTCATTTGTAATCATCATTGCCCTATGATCTTGTCTTTCATTAATCACTTTATAACCTATCTAGTGTAACAACTCATACCAAGACTCATCCTGAAGACCAGCTGTGCCTTCTGTAACTCCAGCGTTATGTAATCTCCTTGAGTCCCTTCTGCATGCATCAACACTCCGTCCTTCTCCAGTGTCTTAAAATTAAAAGAAATGTCATCTTCCAAAGTTTGATTGGTTTTCCTTCTGAACTGATAAGAAATCAGGTCATCTCCATCGAAGAACAGGACGTCATGGTCTGAGGGCAAAAACGGGAATTATTCTGGGCAAAAGTCAGAAAGGAAACATTTACTAACTGACACCTTCACCAACTGCACACATAAATGTTACATTGGCCACCATGTGGAGCGCGTAATATTAAATAATAATCAATCAATTTAACATATTAAGATATGTGCTCAACCCCATTTTGCCATCTAGACATAACTACTGTAAGTATTGGTGGTTATCATCATGCAGTGAAGAATCAGAATTTAGAAACCAATTTAAAATTACATGTGTAAGCTAAGTAAAAAAAAACAGCTGCCAACGTAACAGAAAATTATCGATTAGCCCCTGCAAATTTTAGTTTTCATTTCAATGGTAATTTCCACAATAAACTTACTGTATTCACAGCCATAGAGAGCCACCCTCAATCCAATCTTTCCTTTTGGGTTCCAGGCCACAGGAACGAAGCGAACATAGCGAGCTTTAATAGGATAGTGGAGTCGATGTTCTTTTACTCCAGTTGTATTGGCGTTGCCAAAAAAGGTCTATAGTAGAGAGAATCAAATATTTATGTACCGATTTCTGCTTTTGCATCTATATGATGCTCAGGGCAATAGAGCACTTGTCAGTATTTTGTTAGTTTGTTACCTACATCGAAACTCCTTACCTACATCAGAATGAGAATTACTACTGCAGATTGTACTCAGATACATTCAGGTATTCTGCGCAGACATTGGGCAAAATGCCCTCATGGCTACCAGTAAAAGGTTCTGATGCTGGGGTGTAACGATCGGTGTAACACAGAGAGGGTCTGATTATTGGTGATCTGCAGTATCACCACAAATGCAGATATATACCTGATTATTGATGATCTGCAGTATCACCGATAATCAGATATATTACTAACCTCTGGACACCTGAGAGATATGAGTGTTTGGTGCAACAGTAATACTTTGAGGACAATATCTGGAGGACAGGTACAAAGGCAGTAAGGAATACTGCACTAGAGAACGAGTACCTTTCAGCAGCCTGAGAATCTCCCGTAGGGAGGAGTCAGGCTGGGAGAAGGAAGGACCAGAGTGTGAGTGACACCAATAGGAGGATGTCACTGACTGATCTGTGAACTATCTCTAAACTGGGGAGATAGTTCTCAAGGTCGGACAAGCCAGGTCGGCAACAGACGGACATACAAAGTACAAAGACAGGAGTCTGATTCGGTAATCCTAAGGCAAGCAGGGTTTGGCAACACAGTATCAGATATGCGAAGTACCGAATCAGTGAACAGAAGAGTGGTCAGGAAAGCAGAAAGTCATAACAGATAATAAACAATGCCTAGTCTTGGGTGTGAGGTCCGTGATCATCAACACCCTGGAACTAGTCTGAAGTATAAGAGAATGATAACACAAGTCCCTAGTCTTGGGTGTGAGGTCCATGATCATCAACACCCTGGAACTAGTCTGAAGTATAACAGAATGGTAACACAAGTCCCTAATCTTGGGTGTGAGGTACGTGATCATCAACACCCTGGAACTAGTCTGAAGTATAACAGAATGATAACACAAGTCCCTAATCTTGGATGTGAGGTCCGTGATCATCAACACCCTGGAACTAGTCTGAAGTATAACAGGATGATAACACAGATTCTGACAAAAGGTCTGAGTGTTTCCACGTAGTGATCGCAACGGCAGACAACCAGTGAATGACCAGCACCCGGTATATATAGTACAGCGCTCTCCAGCGCCTCCCCTAAGTGCTGGACCATTGGGAACTGGTAGATTCGTCAGCTGACCGGCTTGGTCAGCTGACTCCCTTCTGGTTGTCATAAAAGTTCTGCCTCTCAGCGTGCGCGTCCTTCTGAACCTGTGTGGACTATCAGTCCCAGCCACACCAGACTTGTGTTGTGTACCACCCGCCGCGCTGGACGCGGAACCAGCCGCACCGCTATCAGGGCATGCAGCGGTTTCTCCGCGTTTAGCCATACTGACAGATGTAGGCCTACGCGTGCAAACCGCCGCGTTGGATGTGGAATCAGCCGCCTTGTTCTGAGCACACGCGGCGGCTTTTCCGCGTTTTCTCACATGGGGAAAATTATATGCTTTTACTTTTTTCTAATCCATATCGTAAAGAATATGAAAAATGCAACATATTCTAGGCCTAACCAAAAAAAGTTGCGTACACACTTTAGACCAGGGGTCCCCAAACTTTTTGGGCTGAGGGTCGGGTCAACATACTTCAGACTGCTGGGGGCCGGAGTATACATAAAATGATGTAGAAGTCTTTGTGGGCCAGCCAGTGAAACATACCCAAGTGACAACCTGCAGTCCAATTGGACAGCAGTGTCACCTGATGTGGAATTTGACTGGAAACCAGCGAATTACTGCTTTCAGGCTTCCATGTGGATATCTGGGTATTCTATATGCGGATAACCAATATTTAAAGATGCAGCTGACTGCATCTATAAGTAATACATTTTGTGTGTGTGGAGTGCTGGTAAAAAAGCCTCAGAGGGCCACATTCGGCCCGCGGGGCCTTAGTTTGAGGACCACTGCTTTAGACTATAGTAGTTTGAAACGGCTTCAAAAATAATGATCGTTAGATAACCGTGGGCAAAAATGTTACAAACAATCATAATTATTCAAACTAACAACCATGGACAGACATTGGTGGCAAATGCTGATCCATCTGGCTGGATCTGATTTAACGATTGTTTTTCCTACTGTATGAATGGGTATCATTAGATAAATATCAGAACGCGCATATGCAGAATCCATCACCCAACAAAGGTTGATGTCACTTCTGTATGTGCACTCAATATTCAAAATTGGACGTTTTACCGTAAAGCCAGTGGTTATAAGTTATATGAGGTCATTTGTTTAATGGTGGCCACTAATGATCCAATCTTTTTCATCCAATCTTACCACTGCTCTTCTATGTAGTAGAAGAGTAAACTGAGTGAATATATTGAATAGAATATTATAGGCAGTCCCTTATATTACATAGAAATGGTAAGATTGGATAAAAAAGATTGGATCGTTAGTGGCCACTGTAAGAGATTGGCGTTCCAGTCCAGTACAGTCTGCTATTCCTACTGATTGTTATCACAAGTTTGTACATAGCTTGGCATGGTGAAAAATGATGAAAACAATGATAATCTCAATCTGAATTTATAACATTACAAAGGTTTAGCAGAAACCTATGACTACAAAGCCTTTCAAATAATTATCACTGAAAACATGTATATTGCTTATGTACAAAATAAACCTATTATACTAATATAGGTATACTGAGCTAAATCCATCCTTATCCCAGAACTCCATATCTATGCCACAGGTCACGAGTTTTATCTTCATAGCCACATAATGTGGCTCTGCAGAAGGGAAAAGTAGGGGGGGAGGGGGGTTAAGCTTTTAGGGAATTTAGGCTTAGGCCACCGGGGCATGGGGGGGGGGGGATGTTAGGTTTAGACACCATGGGGGAGGGGGGTTATATGGTGATTGGGGATCCCAAGTGCAAGTAATCTTTAATCATCAAGAGCCGAACAACTCCTGAGGAAGTGAAGTGGTTTCTTTACGAAACGCGTGCTAAGTGCTCGGCCTTGAGATTCAATCTATATTTACTTATGTTATGATATGATCTGGTTATTGTGTGTTGTTTTTCAGTCATTTATATACGTCGCTCTATCTAGCCAAACTGGCTGGTAACCTAGCAATAGAGATGTAGCGAACGGTTCGCCGGCGAACGGTTCCAGGCGAACTTTGGGGGTTCGCGTTCACCTGGACCAAGCAAACTTTTGCGGAAGTTCGATTCGCCCCATAATGCACTATGAGGGTCAACTTTGACCCTCTGCATCACAGTCAGCAGGCACATTGTAGCCATTCAGGCTACACTAAGCCCTGGAGCCTCACCCCCCCTTATATAAGGCAGGCTGCAGCGGCCATTAGCCTCACTCGTGTGCATGCTAGAGACAGACTAGGGACAGCTGCTGCAGACTTGTTCTTCTAGGGACAGATTAGTTAGGTTCTTGGCTGCTTAGCTTGCTCCTGGCTGATTATTATTTCTTTTATAGCACCCCTCAACAGCTCTTTTCAGAGCTCATCCTGTACTTTTTTTTTTTTCTGTGTCAAACTGACACTTTTGTTGCATGCACAGCCTTGCTAATTGATAGTGTGTGTGCCACTGCCAGCAGCCCAGCACATTCAGTGACTACCTGTGTGTGTGACAGGGAGCTGCACATTGTACTACCCAGTACTGCATATACCCAGTACCTGTTGTGTTTACTTAACCCACCTCATCACTACATATACAGTGGTGTGAAAAACTATTTGCCCCCTTCCTGATTTCTTATTATTTTGCATGTTTGTCACACTTAAATGTTTCTGCTCATCAAAAACCGTTAACTATTAGTCAAAGATAACATAATTGAACACAAAATGCAGTTTTAAATGATGGTTTTTATTATTTAGTGAGGAAAAAAACTCAAAACCTACATGGCCCTGTGTGAAAAAGTGATTGCCCCCCTTGTTAAAAAATAACTTAACTGTGGTTTATCACACCTGAGTTCAATTTCTGTAGTCACCCCCAGGCCTGATTACTGCCACACCTGTTTCAATCAAGAAATCACTTAAATAGGAGCTATCTGACACAGAGAAGTAGACCAAAAGCACCTCAAAAGCTAGACATCATGCCAAGATCCAAAGAAATTCAGGAACAAATGAGAACAAAAGTACTGTAATTGAGATCTATCAGTCTGGTAAAGGTTATAAAGCCACTTCTAAAGCTTTGGGACTCCAGCGAACCACAGTGAGATCCATTATCCACAAATGGCAAAAACATGGAACAGTGATGAACCTTCCCAGGAGTGGCTGGCCGACCAAAATTACCCCAAGAGCGCAGAGAAAACTCATCCGAGAGGCCACAAAAGACCCCAGGACAACATCTAAAGAACTGCAGGCCTCACTTGCCTCAATTAAAGTCAGTGTTCACAACTCCACCATAAGAAAGAGACTGGGCAAAAACGGCCTGTATGGCAGATATCCAAGGCGCAAACCACTTTTAAGCAAAAAGAACATTAAGGCTCGTCTCAATTTTGCTAAAAAAAAATGATTGCCAAGACTTGTGGGAAAATACCTTGTGGACCGCCGAGACAAAAGTTGAACTTTTTGGAAGGTGCGTGTCCTGTTAAATCTGTCATAGAAGTAACACAGCATTTCAGCAGAAGAACATCATACCAACAGTAAAATATGGTGATGGTAGTGTGATGGTCTGGGGTTGTTTTGCTGCTTCAGGACCTGGAAGGCTTGCTGTGATAGATGGAACCATGGACTCTTGCAACTAGCAGAGTCCCAGTGGATTGGCGTACAGCCCACGTTTTCCCATTATTTAAGAAGGGCAAAAAATCTGATCCAGGAAATTATAGACCTGTAAGCTTAACATCAGTTGTATGCAAACTATTTGAGGGGTTACTAAGAGATACTATACATGACTTCATAGTAGAAAATAATCTTATTTCTCAGCATCAACATGGGTTTACTAAAGACAGGTCCTGTTTGACTAACATGCTCAGCTTTTATGAGGTAGTGAATGCTAATATGGATATTGGGAATGCTGTAGATGTGATATACTTGGACTTTGCAAAGGCCTTCGACACTGTTCCCCACAGAAGTCTGGTGCAAAAGTTGAGGATGCAAGGACTGGGGAAGAGTTTGTGTGCATGGATAGGGAACTGGCTAATGGACAGAAAACAAAGAGTTGTGGTCAATGGATCGTACTCAAAATGGGAGACTGTTAGCAGTGGGGTCCCACAGGGGTCTGTACTGGGTCCAGTGCTCTTCAATTTATTTATTAATGACCTAGTAGATGCAGTAGTGAGCAATGTTGCTATTTTTGCAGATGATACAAAATTGTGCAGAATCATCAACTCTCAGGAAGATAGTGTCATATTGCAACAGGATCTGGATAGGATGGCTATATGGGCACATACATGGCAGATGAAATTCAATGTTGACAAATGTAAAGTCATGCATTTTGGTCGTACCAATGGTCTAGCACCATACAAAATAAATGGGATACAGTTGGGAACATCAAACTTGGAGAAGGACTTAGGAGTACTCATCGACAACAAGTTAAATAATCGTACTCAATGCCAAGCCGCTGCAGCTAAAGCGAACAAAATTTTGGGAGGCATTAAAAGGGAAATAAAAACTCGAGATGCTAGCATAATATTGCCCCTGTTTAACTCTCTAGTAAGGCCACATCTGGAATATGGAATTCAGTTCTGGGCACCACATTACAAAAAAGATATTGCAGTTTTAGAGCAGGTGCAGAGACGAGCTACAAAATTGATACGTGGGATGGAAGGTCTCGCTTACCAAGAAAGGTTAGATAAACTGGGTTTATTTAGTCTAGAGAAAAGACGCCTTAGAGGAGATCTAATTAACATGTATAAATACATTAGAGGGCAATATAATAGCTTGGCGGATGAGCTTTTTGTCCCTAGGCCTTCTCAAAGGACTAGAGGACATGAGCTGCGCATGGAGGAAAAACGTTTTAGCCATTTATTTAGGAAAGGGTTCTTTACAGTAAGAGTGGTTAAGATGTGGAATGCATTGCCACAGGAAGTCGTTATGGCAAACTCTATACCTGCATTTAAAGGGGGCTTAGATGCTTTCCTTGCGTTGAAAGACATCCATGGCTACAATTACTAGGTTATGCCTAATGATGTTGATCCAGGGATTTTATCTGATTGCCATCTGGAGTCAGGAAGGAATTTTTCCCATTTGGGGCTAATTGGACCATGCCTGGTGGGGTTTTTTTTCGCCTTCCTCTGGATCAACAGGGGTATGTGGGGGACGGGCTGGAGTTGTACTTTGTACTGGTTGAACTCGATGGACGTATGTCTTTTTCCAGCCAAAATAACTATGTAACTATGTAACTATGTAATTCTACTGTCTACCAAAAAATCCTGAAGGAGAATGTCCGGCCATCTGTTCGTCAACTCAAGCTGAAGCAATCTTGGGTGCTGCAGCAGGACAATGACCCAAAAGACACCAGCAAATCCACCTCTGAATGGCTGAAGAAAAACAAAATGAAGACTTTGGAGTGGCCTAGTCAAAGCCCTGACCTGAATCCTATTGAGATGTTGTGGCATGACCTTAAAAAGGCAGTTCATGCTAGAAAACCCTCAAATAAAGCTGAATTACAACAATTCTGCAAAGATGAGTGGGCCAAAATTCCTCCACAGCGCTGTAAAAGACTTGTTGCAAGTTATCGCAAACGCTTGATTGCAGTTATTGCTGCTAAGGGTAGCCCAACCAGTTATTAGGTTCAGGGGGCTATTTCTTTTTTACACAGGGCCATGTAGGTTTTGAGTTTTTTTTTCTCACTAAATAATAAAAAACATCATTTAAAACTGCATTTTGTGTTCAATTATGTTATCTTTAACTAATGGTTAACGGTTTTTGATGAGCAGAAACATTTAAGTGTGACAAATATGCAAAAGAATAAGAAATCAGGAAGGGGGCAAATAGTTTTTCACACCACTGTACCTAGCTTTGTGTTGAGTGAACCCAGCTCACTGCATTTAAGTACCTGTTGTGTTCTGTGAACCCACCTCACTGCAAATACCTAGCTGTTGTGTTGAGTGAACCCACCTCACTGCATATAACTACTTTTAATGTTCAGTGAACCCACCTCACTGCATCTAACTACCTGTTGTGTTGAGTGAACCCAGCTCACAGCATCTAACTACCTGTTGTGTTCAGTGAACCCACCTCACTGCATATACCTAGCTGTTGTGTTGAGTGAACCCACCTCACTGCATATAACTACCTTTACTGTTGAGTGAACCCAGCTTACTGCATCTAACTACCTGTTGTGTTGAGTGAACCCAGCTCACTGCATCTAAGTACCTTTACTGTTCAGTGAACCCAGCTCACTGCATCTAACTACCTGTTGTGTTGAATGAACCCACCTCACTACATCTAAGTACCTTTACTGTTCAGTGAACCCAGCTCACTGCATCCAACTACCTGTTGTGTTGAGTGAACCCACCTCACTGCATCTAAGTACCTTTACTGTTCAGTGAACCCACCTCACTGCATCTAAGTACCTTTAAGTAACGATCGGTGTCAGCACACAGAGAGAATCTGATTATTGGTGATCTGCAGTATCACCAAGAATACAGATATATACCTGATTATTGATGATCTGCAGAATCACTAATAATACAGATATAGTACTAACCTCTGGACACCTGTATGTATCGTGAGTGTTTGGTGCAACAGTATTTACTTTGAGCAATCCACCTGATGAGCAGGTGATCCTTGGCAGTGTGGGCAACACTGCTCTTTTGAGAAGCACGAGAACCTTCCAGCAGCCTGAGATCTTCCAAAGGGTGGAGTCTCAGGCTGAAGGTAGGAAGGATCAGTGAGTGAGTGACACCTGAAGGTGGATGTCACTAACTGATCTGGAGACTATCTCCAAAAGGAGAGAGATAGCTCTCGAGGTCGGGCAAACCAGGTCGGCAACACACAGACAGACAAAGTACAAAGACAGAAGGCTGATTCGGTATCCAAGGCAGGCAGGGTTGGCAACCGAAGATCAGATATGCGTGGTACCAAATCAGCGAGCGGAGAGGTAGTCAGGAAAGCAATAGGTCATAACAGATATCAAACAATGCCTAGTCTTGGGTGTGAGGTCTGTGGTCTCTACACCCTGGAACTAGTCTGATGTATAACAGAATGATACACAAGTTCCCTAATCTTGGGTGTGAGGTCCGTGGTCTCTACATCTTGGAACTAGTCTGAAGTATAACACAATAATAACACAGTAGTAATCTGGCTCAGTGTGAATTCCCAGGTCCTCCTGGTTCAAACACACTGTTGGATCTGACTAAGGTCTGAGTGCTTTCACGTAGTGTTCGCAACGGCAGACAACTTGTGACTGTCCAGCAGTAACTATATATAGAGTAGCACTCTCTGGCGCCACCCCTAAGTGATAGACCAATAGCCACTTGCTCTGAGGTCAGCTGACCAGCCTGGTCAGCTGATCCCCCCTTGGCCGTCATAAAAGTTCTGCCTCTCAGCGCGCACGCGCGTATTCCTGAATCTGTGTGAACTAACAGACCCAGCCACACCAGACGCATGCTGCTGCGTACAATCCGCCGCACTGGACGCGGAACCAGCCGCCTTGCTATCAGTACACGCTGCAGCTCTTCCGCGTTCTCTCACAGTACCAGACACATGCTTCTGCGTGCAAACCGCCGTGCTGGACGCGGAATTAGCCACCTTGCTGTCAGCACACGCGGCGGCTTTTCCGCGTTCTCTCACACTTTACTATTCAGTGAACCCACCTCACTGCATCTAACTACCTGTTGTGTTGAGTGAACCCAGCTCACTGCATCTAACTACCTTTTGTGTTCAGTGAACCCACCTCAATGCATATACCTAGCTGTTGTGTTGAGTGAACCCACCTCACTGCATATAACTACCTTTAGTGTTGAGTGAACCCAGCTCACTGCATCTAACTACCTGTTGTGTTGGGTGAACCCAGCTCACTGCATCTAACTACCTTTTGTGTTCAGTGAACCCACCTCAATGCATATACCTAGCTGTTGTGTTGAGTGAACCCACCTCACTGCATATAACTACCTTTAGTGTTGAGTGAACCCAGCTCACTGCATCCAACTACCTGTTGTGTTGAGTGAACCCACCTCACTGCATCTAAGTACCTTTACTGTTCAGTGAACCCAGCTCACTGCATCTAACTACCAGTTGTGTTGAGTGAACCCACCTCACTGCATCTAAGTACCTTTACTGTTCAGTGAACCCACCTCACTGCATATAACTACCTGTTGTGTTGAGTGAACTCAGCTCACTGCATATACCTAGCATCCCCCCGAGATGGACAAAATGGACAAACCAGGTAGAGGAAGAGGTAGAGGCAGACCCAGAGGAAGGTCACCAGGCACTGGCAGGTCTGTGCGAGGTGGTGTTGCTATGATTTCGTGCGGAACTGGCCCAAAATACAGTGCTCAGAAGAAGGCACGTGCCATCACTTCCCAAGATCAGGACGTGGTTGACTATTTAACACAGAACACCTCATCTCCCGCAGCCACCAGCGCTACAACAAGCACCACATCCGCTGCATTTGACACTTCTCAGGAGTTATTTGGTGGTGGTGCTGGTGGTGGTGGTGGTGAAATCACTGATTCCCAGCCACTACTGCAACAACAAGAAGGTACACCACCTCATACGTCTGAGTTAGGTGGCGATAGTAGGGACGTAACGTGTGAGGAGGGGGATGATGAACCACCTGAAGTTGGTGCAGTTGAGGAGGTGTCTGAGGAAAGCGAAGCTGGGCAGGAGGATTATGATGACGATTATACGGATGCCACGTATGTTCCCGGTAGAGGAGGGACAATTCAGAGGGGGAGTCAGAGAGGAGTAGGAGGAGACGACTCCATGATAGAAGCAGAGGGAGCTCGTCCTCAGAAACAGCTGGGGGCAGTGTCTGGCGCCATGTATCGCCAGCTATGGACAGCCAGCCAACATGCCCTTCAACGTCAGCTGCTGATGCCACCGTAGCACCATTACCCCAGGGGGGGGGGGTCAGCGGTTTGGAAATTTTTTAACATGTGTGTCTCAGATCGGAGCAAAGCCATCTGTTCTCTCTGCCAGCAAAAATTGAGCTGTGGAAAGGCCAACTCTCATGTAGGGACAAGTGCCTTACGAAGGCACCTGGAGAAAAGGCACAAACAGCAATGGCAAGAACACCTGAGGAAAAGCAGCACACAAAAGACAAGCCACCCTCCTTCTCCTCTTCCTACTTCAGGTGCATCGTCTTCATCCGCTTTCTCCCTTGCACCTTCACAGCCACCCTCCTCCACACCGCCTCTTCCCTTTAGCGGTTCCTTCTCCTCTGCCCACAGCAGTAGCCAGCTGTCCGTGAAGGAAGTATTTTAGTGTAAGAAGCAAATGTCTGCCAGTCACCCTCTTGCCTGGCGTCTGACAGCTGGCGTGGCGGAACTATTAGCTCGCCAGCTATTACCATACAAGCTGGTGGAGTCGGAGGCTTTCCGTAAGTTTGTGGCCATTGGTACACCGCAGTGGAAGATACCTGGCCGCAATTATTTTTCACAAAAGGCCATACCCAAACTGTACCGTGCAGTTGAGAGGCAAGTGGTGTCATCTATTGCGAAGAGCGTTGGGTCAAGGGTCCACCTGACCATGGATGCCTGGTCTGCCAAGCACGGGCAGGGCCACTACATTACATACACAGCCCATTGGGTCAACCCTGGTGACCTATGGCAGCAAGCAGGGAGTACATGGCTGCGCAGCGGACCGACTTGTCACACCTCCACGGCTTGCAGGCAGGCCTCCAGCCACCTCCTCTCCACCTGCTACCACCTCTTCGCTGTCGTCATCCTCCTCCTCCTTGGCTGGTGCCGCAATCTCCTCTCCAGCTACACAGCCCCAGCACCCCAGGGCCTATGCTGCATGCCAGGTACGACGGTGTCACGCAGTGTTAGACATGTCTTGCCTGAAAGCGGAGAGTCACACTGGAGCAGCTTTCCTGGCTGCTCTTAACAAACAGGTGGAGCAATGGCTGACCCCGCACAAGCTTGAGATCGGCAACGTGGTGTGTGACAACGGCAGCAATCTAATTTCTGCGTTGAATTTGGGAAAGCTGACACACATACCCTGCATGGCACATGTGCTGAATCTGGTCGTGCAAAGATTTGTGTCCAAGTACCCAGGCTTAGAGGACGTCCTGAAGCAGGCCTGGAAGTTGTGTGGGCATTTCAGGCGCTCTTACAAGGCCATGGCACGTTTTGTGGACATTCAGCATAGAAACAACTTGCCGGTGAGACGCCTGATTTGCAATAGCCCGACTCGCTGGAATTCCACCCTGCTGATGTTCTCTCGCCTGCTAGACCAGGAGAAAGCCGTCACCCAGTACCTGTATAATTACAGTACAAGGACATAGCTCCCAACTGTCCCTCTTTCGGAGGGACAGTCCCTCTTAGGAAGTGCTGTCCCTCTGTCCCTATTTCCCCCTCATTTGTCCCTCTTTCAGGACTTTGTCCCTCTTTCTATATAAATATTTATATTTCTATACTAAAAATGTGTTTGATTGACTCTAAACTTTATTCACATGCTTTAAATTATTATATTACTAATTTAAAAATGTTACTATGAAGGAAAATGAACCAGGATAGAAAGGACCAGTGTGGTTTGAATTACTAAACAACATTTTTCTTATGAAATCTTTATGGTATGCGTGACTAGGGGCGTGGTGGGGGCGTGACCAAGGGTGTGGCCTGTGCGTGGCTTAAGTGTCCCTTTTTCTCATCTCAAAAAGTTGGGAGGTATGCAAGGACACAATCTGGGAGGATGGGGATGTTGTGGCCCAACAACTGGACACTGATGTGAAATGCATGCAGGGTCATGGAGCCCTTTGAGGAGGTGACCAAACTGGTGAGTCGCGCTGAGGGCACCATCAGCGACTTGATCCCCTACACCTACTTCCTGGAGCGTGCCGTGCGTAGAGTGGTGGATACAGCTGTGGAATAGTGTCAAACGAGAACAGTTACGGCAGCAGGAGTCGTGGGAGCGATTTACATCCGAACCCGATGTTTCCACAACACAGAGGGGGAGGAGGAGGAGGAGGAAGAAGAGGAGTCGTGTGGGGAAGGATAGGAGTCAGACTCTGATGATGGTGATGAGGAAGGTGTTTCTGTGGAGGAGGAAGAGGCGGCGGAATTAGAACAACTGCGGCAGCCGTCACAGGGGGCTTCTGCTGCTCCACGTTCCCGTGGTATTGTTCGTGGCTGGGGGGAGGAAGAGGAGTTGTGTCCCGTCACTGAGGAAGAGCAAGAGGAGATGGAGAGTACGTCTGCATCCAGCTTTGTGCAGATGTCCTCTTTCATGTTGTCTAGCCTGTTGAGGGACCCCTGTATCAAAAAACTCAAGGCGAATGACCTGTACTGGGTGGCTACGCTACTAGACCCTCGGTACAGGCACAAAGTGGCGGACCTGTTACCAACTCAACAGAAGGCGGAAAGGATGCAGCACTTGCAGAACAAGCTGTCGATGATGCTTTACAATGCGTTTAAGGGTGATGTGGCTGCACAACGCAATCAAGGTACCACTGGCAGTAAACCTCCTCCTCCCAAGTCCACGCAGGCAAGGACAGGACGCTCCAGCGATCTCAGGGTGATGTCGGACATGCGGACATTCTTTAGTCCAACTCCCCGCCATAGACCTTCCGGATCCACCCTCCACCAACGCCTGGACCGGCAGGTAGCCGACTACCTGACCTTGAGTGTGGATGTAGACACTGCGAAAAACGACGATGAACCCTTGGACTACTGGTTGCGCAGGCTTGGCCTGTGGCCAGAGCTGTCCCAATTTGCCATACAACTTCTCTCTTGCCCTGCCGCAAGCGTCCTGTCAGAAAGGACCTGCAGCTGGAGGCATAGTTACTGAGAAGAGAAGTCGCCTAAGTCACGACAGTGTTCAGTACCTGACCTTTATCAAAATGATTGAGGAATGGATCACGGAGGGCTACTGCACGACCGAAGACTAAGTCAGTCCCCACACACAGCATTTCTGCCTGCAGGCCGCTTACCTTCTCCGCCACCAGCAACAGGGTCCAGGACTCTAGGCGGATTCCTGAATTGCTACACTAATTTTTCTGGTGCGTGTACATGCCTGCCTAATTTTTCTGGCTGCACTGCGGGCGGCTGCAACAAATAAACAAAAGGCAAAACAAATAAAACATGTGCCCATCCCCCTTCGTGATCATTACCTTGCCGCGGTGAAGGGGCTTGCGTATCACAATGAAGCAATGACCACCGGCTATTTGAGTGTCTCGGGTGGGTGTGGCACACAAAAGATAATAAGGTTGTTGCTTCATTGTGGTCAGACCAAATTTGATCAGCTCGACAGTCACTGTTGTTCTATCATTGAGCTACCACAGCCCGGCGACCATATGGGCTTGAAAAATGCCACGGCCTACACTCTAGCCACGGTGCGCACCAGTCCAGCACGGCCGTCACTACACAAACAGCTGTTTGCGGTGCGTTACACAGTGAGTTTGGTCTGTCAGTGTGAAGCAGTACACTAATTATACTCCCTGATTGATGTATACCCATGCAAGATATTTGAAAGCACTTTAGGCCTGCAATTTAGCATTCAATGTGATTTCTGCCTTTAAAACGCTGCTTTGCGTCAAATCCAGATTTTTCCCGGGGACTTTGGGCATGTATCCCACTCCGCCATGCCCCCCTCCAGGTGCTAGACCCCTTGAAACATCTTTTCCATCACTTTTGTGGCCAGCATATTTTTTTCTATTTTTCAAAGTTCGCATCCCCATTGAAGTCTATTGCGGTTCGCGAACTTTTCCGCGAACCGAATCTTCCGTGAAGGTTTGCGAACGGGGTTCGCGAACCGAAAATCGGAGGTTCGCAACATCTCTACCTAGCAATAAAGTAATATCGTACAATGATTTTATGTGTCTGTTCTAGAACCCGATATATGGTTCTATTTGAAAGCACTATGTGAATTGTATTTTATATTATGTTTTACATGTCTAAATAAAAATGCAAGGTTTTAATGCGGATAATGGCATGTGGCCTTCTGTTTGACACAATACGATACTGAATCCCCATTAAGCTCTCATAGACCTCAATTTACCACACAACTTATGGGTTTATAAGTTTGGAAAGCTAGATCCGGATGTTGAAAGATGCTTACCCAGTTAGTTCCCAGTTGAAAGAATGGCTTCCAGCTGTCTGGTCGGTCCCCATACAGCAAGATATACCGGGTCACCCAGTCGTAATAAGTGTTGTAGGTTCCCTGAGTGGCAACGCCCATTATTTTATATTTCCTTTTTAAGTCGATTTGAAGCCACGGCTGTTTATCTCCGGGGGCAGGAGACCACCCACTGCTTCCTGTAATGGAGAAAATAGTATCACCATCATTAACCTCGTGTATATCTGTCATGCTTTTGAAAAGGACTGAAAGGGCAGAGCAAGCTGGAAACAGGAAAAAAGGGGGCAGGAGCCCTTACAGAAGAAAGGGCCCACTCACACCTAAGCGATTAGTGGGCGATTCCCGTTAATCACTAAAGTGCTAGCGCTTTGATACCCTATGGCACTGTTCTCACTGCTGCGATTGGCGCAGATCGTGAGCGTTTAACGATTAGCGACAAATCGCAAACGCGTTACCTGCAGCAGTTTTGAGGCGATTTTGAAGCGATCGCAGTACAGTGCTTATAAAGGAATTGCAGAAGTGTCCAGTGATTTTTACCGTGCTAATCGCAGTAAAATCACTTGTGCAAAATGCTAGTGCTAAGCGCTGGCGTTTTGCGATTTGTGAATGAGCCCTTAAAAGCAATTTTACCACGATTTTAATGCAAGTCAATGGGAGCATTTTTTAAAAACTGCTCAGAAAGCTTGGAAGCTCTGAAAGCTCTTTGTATTTGAGGTTATCATTTTTTAGTTCAATAAAAAGAGTATTAAAATATTTACAAATGTGCAAAAAGGAAACAGGTGAGCTTACCAAACAGTCGTGCAAAGTTTGCAGTGTATAAAATGTTGTATCTTGATGAGGATTCAAATGATGTGAAATAGAGCGGGGAGACCAGGTCATTATAGCACCATTCTGCTATAAAAGAGAAAAAATACATGGATATGTTCAATGAAAGTCCTGACAAGTGCTGTAAAACTATATAACATATAACCATAATAGAAAAAGAACAATTACAACAAGCAGGCCCAGATTTACATCACATGAGCCTATAGGCACAGATGTCCTGGCACTTTAGACTCCGCCCTCCATGAACCTACAAACACCCACTCAACTGCACCACACAGCGGCATAGCTAGGTTTTTCAACTCCTGGGGACAAATACAGTTTTGCGCCACCTGAGTACTATAAATGCACTGAAAGTAGGTACTTTATCAATGATGAGGAGAGGAGGGCTGCTTTGGGTAAATAAGGAGTGGGCAGAGAGCAGGATAGCACAGGGGAGAAGATCTGCAGCTTCTCTACTCTTTTTCAAAGGTGCTGCAGGGACTATGTGGCATTGGGGGATGGTGCGGTCCAATCCAGCGCCCCCCAGATGCTGCGCCCAGGGACAGATGTTCCCCCTTTCTCGCCCTTAGCTACGCCTCTGGCACCACAAGTATGCTGGCTTCCTCAGCCATAACATCTCCCTTACTTCCCTTGCTTGCCATAGGTAGCTTCAAGTGTCCCTTTATTAGGTAACCAGAAGTACCATCAATATGAAAAGGAACCTTAACTGAGAGAGATATGGATGTTTCCTTTTAAACAATACCAGTTGCCTGGCAGACCTGCTGATCTCTTTGGCTGCAGTAGTGGTTGAATCACACACATGAAACAAGCATGCAGCTAATCCAGTCTGACTTCAGTCAGAGCACCTGATCTGCATGCTTGTTGAGGGGCTGTGGCTAAAAGTATTAGAGACACAGGATCAGCAGGGGAGTCAGGCAACTGGTATTATTTTAAAAGGAGAAATACATATCCTTCTCAGTTTAGGTTCCCTTTAAGTAGATAGAGGTGCCCCAGGCATTAGGTAGCCAGAGATGTCAGGCAAATGAAGGGCAATGAAGCTCTACTTTCCTGGGGCTTCCTCCAGCCCCTTGCAGCCGACATGTCCCTCACAGAAGCTCTGCTCCCAGCCACTGGCCCAGGGTTTCCCTGTTGTTGCAGAGGCTGGCCTCGTGGGTCGTCCTCTACTGCGCCTGCGGAAGCGCAGCAGTCAATCAAGTCCTCTTTGTCTGGAGTGTACTGCGCAGGTGCATAACTACTGCGCCTGCGCAGTACACTTGATTGTCAGCGGCGCTTGCGCAGGCACAGTAGAGGACGACCCTGCAAGGTTGGCCTCTGCACCGGCGGGCGCCGGCGGCTGAGAGCGGAGCTGCGGCGTGGGACATGTCGGCTGCAAGAGGCTGGAGGAAGCCCCAGGTAAGTAGAGCTTGATTACCCTTCATTTGCTTGACATTTCCTTTAACCATTTCAGCCCGCGGGGATTTTTCACCTTATGCCTCAGAGCAATTTTCACCTCCCATTCATTCGCTAATAACTTTATCACTACTTATCACAATTTATTGATCTATATCTTGTTTTTTCTGCCACTTATTAGGCTTTCTTTGGATGGTACATTTTGCTAAGAATTATTTTTTTATAAATGCATTTTAACAGGATTAATAAGAAAAAGATTGAAAAAATTCATTATTTCTCAGTTTTCGGCCATTATAGCTTTAAAATAATCCACGCTACCATAATTAAAACCTATGTATTTTATTTGCCCGTTTGTCTCGTTTATGACACCATTTAAATTTTGTCACAATGTATGACGCCAATATTTTATTTGGAAATAAAGGTGCGTCCATCACTATTTACAAGCTTATAATTTAAAAAAATGTTCGTAGTATACCCCCTTCAAATGCATATTTAAAAAGTTCAGACCCTTAGGTAACTATTTATGTTTTTTTGTTTTTATTGTAATTTTTTTTTTCATTAAAAATTTTATTTGGGTAATATTTTGGTGTGGGAAATAAACAGTTAATTTTAATGTTATTATATGTGTAAATTGTAATGTAAAAAATATGTAGATGTAGTTTAACTATTTGGCCACAAGATGGCCACCTTGAATTTTTTTTTCCCTCCTTGTGCTTCTCGGTTCTCGCTAAGCGGAAGCACAAGGTGGATGCGGAAATTTTTACGTGTAGAAAGACTGAAGCCTCTTGTAAGAATGCTTCAGTTTTTCTGCTGGGGACACGGATCGGTGATCGGGAACCATGTTCCCGTTCACTGATCCCAGGGCTACCGAGGGACACCACAGGGGCACGAGGGCACGCCCGCGATCGCGCACGGGAGCGCGCGGCACCACAGCAGAGCAGCCGCCCGGACGTGAGCTTCACGTCCGGGCGGCAGAAATGGTTAAGTAACTACAGGTGCCCCCAAGTATTAGGTAACTAGAGATGCCCCAGATTGAAGGGGGATCTCATCAGTGGAATGCCGAGAGGTGGGTGAGTAACCTCTCATTTACACTCCACTCTGGACTCTACATAGGGAAGGAGGCAGGGAGGCGCTCAGGGAGGGGTGTGAGCTGCCTTTCCAGCATCAGGCGTCTCTAGGCAAATTTTTTTTTGCTGAATTAAGCATTTGATCAGACAAAAAATCTAGTCAAGAATAAACTGAAATTTAATTTTAAACATTGTGATCGCTGATTCATAACTTTCTCTTGACATTAAAGTAAATCTGAAGCTAATAAAAAAAACAACAGATACTTACTAAAGGGAAGGCTCTGGGTCCTAATGAGCCTTCCCGTTCCTCTCACGGTCCCCACATTCCAGCGCTGGCTCCCCTGTTCAAATCTCCTGCTGCGGGAGGCTTCGGAAGTCTTTGGGACCCCGAGTGCTCCTGAAGACGGGCGCCTCCATACTGCGCATGTGCGAGTGCGTGAGACAGCTGCTCGCACATGTGCAGTACGGAGCGGCCTGTCTTTAGGAGCATCGGGCTCCCGAAGCCTTGGTCAGCGGCAGAGAGCAGTTTCCAACCGATCGGGCGGGGACTGCTAACAGGGGAGCCCGTGTTGGAGTGCGGGAACCGTAGGAGGAACGGGAAGGCTCATTAGGACCCAGGGCCTTCCCTCTCCTTAGTTGAGTATCTGTTTTTGTTTTTAAATTGGCTTCAGACTCCCTTTAAGGCTACAATTGATTTAAATATTGATTGGCAATCGTAAAATAATCATGCTAACATCCATAAGGTGACAGTTCATGATCGATGTAAGATCGACTGCTTCACGATTGTTTACATGGAAAAAATTGTGATTGCCTGTTGTTGCCTAAGCCTGCCACATGGCGAACTTGACTGTTGGATTTATGAAACTCTTGCTAAGCAAAATTATTCACTGCAAGACCAAACCAGTCAATTTCACTCACTCAACCACTCTAGTCATACACAGGTCGTTTATAGCCCAATATGCTCAGCTGATTGATTGCTATTCCATTAGAATTTGATTGGATAGTGATTGATTTCCTATCACAGCAAGCTTAATTTTGAACTCTATCAAGTTTCAATCAAACTGCAAGCTCCGTACTGCTAAATGCAGCGCAAAGATTTTCCAACATATCCAATTTCATTTTTAATACATTTTTTGAAGTTTATCAGTTGAAAGTCTATCGACTGGATATGTATGAGCAATAGATGACGTGCAGATTCAATCCATGTGATCAAAATCGATGTGTATATGGCCAGCTTTAGATATTTTTGCCTAACTTGGGGATAAAATAAAAGCTAATGAGTCCCACAATGACCAGAACCAATTGTGAACGTCACAAACAAAGCTCAAAGGTGTGAGGAAACGCGGAAAAACCGCCACGTGTGCTGAAAGCAAGGCGGCTGATTCCGCGTCCAACGCGGCGGTTTGCACGCGTAGGCCTACATCTGTTGGTATGGCCGAACGCGGAGAAACCGCCGCATGCCCTGATAGCGGTGCGGCTGGTTCCGCGTCCAGCGCGGCGGGTGGTGCACAGCATATGTCTGGTATGGCTGGGACTGATAGTCCACACAGGTTCAGAAGGACGCACGCGCGCGCTGAGAGGCAGAACTTTTATGACAGCCAGAAGGGAATCAGCTGACCAGGCCGGTCAGCTGACGCTTGTACCAGTTCCCATTGGTCCAGCACTTAGGGGAGGCGCTGGAGAGCGCTGTGCTATATATACTGGGTGCTGGTCATTCACTGGTTGTCTGCCATTGCAAACACTTTTGTGGAAGCATTCAGACCATAGTCAGATCCTTACAGTGTGTTTAAACGAGGTGGACCTAGGAATTCACACTGAGCCAGATTACCTTGTACTGTTTATTATTTGTTAGACCAGTTCCAGGGTGTTGAGATCAAGGCCCTCACACCCCAGACTAGGAATACTGTGTATTTTCTGTGTATTCTCTAGCATAGTTTCAGGGTGTTGAGATCAAGGCCCTCACACCCAAGACTAGGGAACTGTATTGTCTTTGTGTTATATTCCAGCATAGTTCCAGGGTGTTGAGATCAAGGCCCTCACACCCAAGACTAGGGAACTGTATTGTCTTTGTGTTATATTCCAGACTAGTTCCAGGGTGTTGATGATCACGGACCTCACACCCAAGACTAGGCAATTGTATTATCATTCATGTTATGCTCCAGACTAGTTCCAGGGTGTTGTGACTACGGACCTCACACCCAAGACTAGGATATTGCTATTCCTGCAATCCAGCCTCGGTCCCTCACCCAGGGGTCCACAGGCTACAGGAATATCACCCACAGTCAGGGGTGAATTCCTCAGGAGTCTTAGGCCGCCAGCTCCTCTGGTGGTCCCTACTCAGAGTTGTTACTGTTACACCAAACACTCTCACTATTCTGGTGTCCATAGGTTAGCAATACATCTGTATTATCGCTGATTCTGCAGATCATCGATAATCAGGCGTATATCTGCATTCTTGGTGATTCTACAGATCACCAATAATCGGATTCTCTCTGCGTGCTGACACCGATCGTTACAAAAGGCTTTTGAGCAGAGCAGATTTTCCAAATGATGGTGCTATTATGGAAGAAAATGTAACTACAGATGTACTTGGCTTTAGTCCTTACCCACTAGCCAGCTGTTCCTGTGTGCTCAGGTCTCAGACTGGTCATTCAAGCCCCCAGCTTATCTCTGACAGTTCTACAAGCTGAACTAAGGGGAGGTGGGGAGGATGGAGGAGAAGAGAAACAGGATTTGTGTGCTTGTTTGTGGAATCCCTTATCTCTGTAGTAGTGTATTTCTGCAGGCTAGAGCCAGAAAGCAGTTCAAGTGGACTTGGACTCTTGCTCAGGACAGAAGGAAAACAGAAAGAAACACACCCTCTATGTATTAAGAGAGTTTAGCCTGTCTAATTGCCTCTCATCTGTGACCAATCACAACTGTAATTTGATCTCTCAGCTGTGTCAACTGTCTGCCTCGGCAGAGCCGCTAATTTGTAAACACAGGATGTTAATCCTTTGTCTGCTTCCATGAAATACACACTGTAGATTAATTGCAGGATTTCTATCAACTGCATCAAAGCATAATAACCTTTAAAGAAAAACATTTTTAACTGTGGTGGTGGGGGGGGGGGTTTATAGTGGGGGGCACAGTGTTTATCAAAGGGGTGGGGCAGTGCCCCAGCTGGCCCCAGTGTAGCGACGCCACTACCTTTGACCAGATCTTGGTCAACTGCATTATCAGGCTTGACTTCTGAAATATGATGTTTTAAATAAAGGTTGCCTGCAGTAATTATGTGGTCTTGTATGGTGTTTATAGGAAGTAAGTCTGTTTCCCTCCTTTATTGAATGTTTATTTATTTTTTTCATATAACTACATCCCATCCAACCTGCTATTACAGTAATTTCAGCTGCATTGAGAATAAGTTAGAATCTGAAAATGAGTTTACTGCTTTCTGTGTCCCCACCTGAGAAGCTTTTCCGTGATTTATTTTTTGTTTCGGTGACCATTCACCTAGGAAATGAGGTGAGGAAAACCTTTTCAGTGGGGTCTGAGACCACAGTAAATCTTCCACATGTCCACTCCAACTAAAATGGAATGCTTACGTCTGTACATGCTCACAACTGAGAGTTTCCACACCACTTCTTGTTCTTAGGGACCCTGTCAGGATAGCAAATGAGGGGAACTAGACAGAAATAAATACATATGGAGGATGTGGTTTGTCTGGAGGTCACTTTTATGGTGATCGTGCCCAAATTTTGTGTGGCATTATTCTATAATGGCTCATACACATGAGCCACAGTGGTGGCTCGAGCCATAAAAAAAAAAGGCGCACAGAGGGACACAGATTCGGCGGAAGCTGTCGCGAAGGTTCCTCCCCCTGCTGTCCCCCTCCTGGAAGCTCCATACGTTGTGTATGGAGTTGCTGTCGCTAGTCCGCATACACACGGCGGACTAGCGACAGTTGCGTCGATGTTGTGGCGAAGTTGCAGCAACAGCTTCTGCCGGCGATTGGCCGCACCAATCGCCTGGCGACAGCAGCGACGAGCGATGGTTCGGGGTGCGCGCCTCATACACACGGGCGATCTGTCACCGCAACATGTGCGTGCCAGGTGGTTGCAGCGACAATTGTGGCTTGTGTGTATAAGGCTTAAGACAGTACCCTATGTGCCCAAGGCACAAAACAACCTGTTATGTCACATTTGCCTGGCCTCACAGGCTGTATATGTCACTACCTGGAAACACTAGCCTCCGCCTAGATCTGTACTGGTAAGCAAAATCCATGGCATTTTTCAGATGGAGATAACCAGAGGCGTAATAACAGACCCTGAAAGGGGGGCCCAGAAACCACAAGGGGCCACGTCCTGAGAGACAACTAAGGGAACAGAGAAAAAAAACTTTCTTCTCTCTGCACAATTGTTCTAATGACTGCATGTGCTCAGCCTCTGATAAGGAATCATACAAGGTTTTGCAGACAAAGATTTGTAGACAGTTCCTATTCAGTGTGCAGCTGTGCAAGTGTACTGTAGTGATGCTGGAGAAGGCTGCAGAGCCAGTTCTGCTCCATCAGAGATGGACAGAGTGAGTGTAATAAGCTGAGGCGGGGAGTACAGTCATCTGTCAGTTTTCTGTATGCATTTTCTGCACACCATGGGCTTGATTAACAAAGCCGTGATAACTCATATCATGGTCGCACTAGCGTTTTGCAACCGTTATAACGTGTGTAACGGCTTTCGCGCGCAATCGTACATTTTTTTGCACGCAAATGCAAAATTTCAATTTGCGATTGCGCGCAAAAAAATCGTTATTGCACACGAAAACCGTAATATGAGTTATCACGGTTTTGTGAATCAAGCCCATGTGTGTCTGTGTGTGTGTAAACATGCATGTTTTATCACAGAAGCTAATAAAATTGATAGAGAAATGTGCTGTCTGTTTTTATCTGCATGGGGGGGGGGGGGGGGGGGGGAGGGGGGTGGCGGGAGGAGGCCCATCCAAAGTTTCGCAGGGGGGCCCAGTGATTTATAGTTACGCCCATGGAGATGACCTACACTATTAAGGTTAAATGTCACTAGTTGTGATGGCAACAACATGCTCATAGGATATTGTAATCTGGGTCTTTGGAATTCCCATAAATGTAAAATTGATAATATAAAGAAGGAAGAAAGAATGAAGATGGCACACTAATAGCTTGGCAATGTAACTGTCTTAGGAGCAAATAGGGTACACACAACATGTTTCGGGCGTAGCCTTTCCATGTTGTGTGTACCTCTGTCTGCTCCTAATACACTTGCATTGCTGAGCCATTTGTGTGCCGTTTTCTGACTGATTGTAACATTTCAAAAATATGACCAATGTACCACACACGTATGTTCAATTTTTCTCCAATTGTGATAAAAATGATTGGAAACTCTGACAAAATTGCTAGGGTGTGTATATTAATACACTGCCAATCTAACATACACCATACAATCTTTAGAAAGATTGAAGAAAAATTTCTGGCATTCTGGATCGATAAAAATCGAAGAAAAAAGGAAATCCGATCGGATATTTCAGTCGAATGAAAAAAAAAAGCTTTCGATTTTTTCGGGAGATCCGATCGTTTTTGTCTAATTGCTGTAAAATCGGATCATTTTATTGTATCGTGTGTGGCCACCGTTATTATTTGTTTCTGGCGTACATGAAGGTAAAGGACATGCTAAAACGTGACAATTAAGATGCTCTAGTAGCATTACCGGTATATCATGACATAAGTGTGAACTAAGAGGAAGTGTTAGAGCAATGTAATTATAGCACACATTCTAACAGCACCAATAGTAAAACAAGCTCCGATTGTGCAGCCAACCATAACAGATGTTTAGAAGCTGGTGGAATCTCTCTGATAATTGCAATCACGTTTAATCTGGGTTAATCTTCATCCAAGACATCCTCCAGTGACATCTGTCCCACTGTCCTGCCACTAGCTGTTTTTCTTTCCAGATGGATATGAATTATTCCTTCGACAAATGCCTGCTTTCCAGGTTTAAATGACACAACCACGCATTTCAAAGGATCCAGCCCACACAGGAGTTTATAAGGATGCATTGAGTCTTCTTAGGCACGGAGTTATGCAACACTGAATACATTGTGCTAGTTCAGAAAAACGCAGAGAGAAGCAGGAAGTCTTTCCACAGAAACACAGAAAATCACAGGGATGACATGAACAGAGCTGGCAGTTGTGAGGGAATGTTACAGAATTGATTCTTGCAAGTGGAGTAGCAGATAGGTTGTATGGTCCTTGTCTAGGGTTTATTTTATCCTTACATGGGGAATGCTCATTTTGCTTTTTTTGTCAAATTATTGTTTCCTCCTAGCAGGGCCGGTGCTTCCATAGAAGCAAAGGAGGCAATTGCCCCAGGGGTCCAGAACCTGTAGAGGCCCCCAAGGTGTTTGCCCCCTCTCCTCCAGCTAAGGTGACCCTGTACATGCCTGCAGGGAAGGAGCAAGAGCGGCGCCATGGGGAGAAGTCTGGAGTGTAGAGCATGGTGCTGCCTCCTGTGTCCTGCCTGGATTAAGTAAGACCGCAACTGTGTACACTCTGGATTTGTAAGGGGGAGAGGAATGGGAATAGTGGGGTCCTTTCGGGGGACATATGATGGACACCTAACGATTTTATGTGGTTGGGAGTGTGGTGGGATGGGTCCTGGCAGTCGGCTTGGTGGCTTGTGGGGGAGCGCTAGGTGGCCCCCAAGTTACTTTTGGCCCAGGGCCCCATTGCAGCTAGAACTGGCTCTGCCTCCCAGAAGGAGGTGTACCATGAACAGTAAAATATATGTTGGCGCAATGCAAAGTCCGTTATCCACGCAAGCTAAGTGGGTTTGTCTACACATCCTCCTTCCAACTCTGGCCTATCCCAGGGCAGAACGCTGCCAAGAAACAAAAGGAATATATGAAGCAAACCACAATTGTCCTTACAAGCAGTAAAAGCACTAAGCCACTGCCCACAGATGCGTCCAGAGCCGGATTAAGGCTAAATGGGGCCCTGAGGAAAGTAACTGATTTTGGCCCCCCATCATGTCGTAATAGAATCAGAAGGTGCAGCCGCACAGCAACATGCCGCACACACCGGGGTAGCCAAGCTACTGGTTGCTATGAGCAACAGCCCGCTTTATCTGTAGGTGCACAATGCAGGGAATAGCAGCGGCAAAATGCAGAGTGAGAGATGAATGGCTGGGACATTTGCACTCAGGGGCTGGAGCACCCTTGTGAAGAGGGCGCCAGATATCACAGCAGCAGCACTTTCCCCCTGCATCTCCAGCCTGGCAATAGCAGAAAGCTCTGGACACCGCCAAACCGGAAGCCGTTCCCCAGACAGAATTACATAACCACCCCCACCACCGAACAACCGATTTCCTCCCAAACTAGACAGCCACCATGCAGCCTCCATCCCAGTGAATACGATAGTCCAGCAGAGAAGGCAGCCGCAGCGGGGGAGAATGACAGCATCAGATGACTCACATTCACCTATTGCGATCCAAGCAATAGAGGTCCCGTCATCCGGAGCCCATCTGTCTCCTCTAGAGTGCTGCCGCTCTGTTACTACTACTATTACTACTTCCTACTTCCTGTCTGATCTGAGAATCAGGAAGTTCAGAGCGAGCGGCTGCACTGTAGAAGAGACAGATGGGTTTCAGATGACGGGATCTCTATCGCTTGGATCATGGATAGGTGAGTGAGTGTTTGCCATCTGCTGCTATCATTCTTGCTGCAGCTGTGGTTCTCTGTGGGAAGGGAGGGCGGAGTGGGCAGCGGCAGAGCGCAAAGTAGCAGGAGGGGGACCTAGGAGGAGAGCCTGGCTTTGAAGACAATCAGCAGCGCACGGCATCATTTGACAAGACAAGACAAGACAAATAACATTTATATCGCGCTTTTCTCCTGGCGGACTCAAAGCGCCAGAGCTGCAGCCACTAGGACACGCCCTATAGGCAGTAGCAGTGTTAGAGCGACTTGCCTAAGGTCTCCTACTGAATAGGTGCTGGCTTACTAAACAGGCAGAGCCAAGATTCGAATCCTGGTCTCCTGTGTCAGAGGCAGAGCCCTTAAAGGGACTCCGAGCAGTGCCTGTGGGTATGCCGTTAAGCATACCCACAACTAATTAATTACATCCTCACACCTACCAGCATGATGTTTGTAATTCTATCCCCCTGGGTTCCATATATTTCATTGCATTGTGCTGAATCGAGCTGCCGACTTTGGAGAAAAGTCGTCCTGTGGCCGCGATTTCGATCGCAAAAATAGTGAAAACTAAAAGGCATAGGGCGGCCGTTTATATATCATTGAAAAGAGGAGAAAGAGAGCTTTAAAATGATATGCATCTTTCCATAGTTACTGCACTGCTCAGAGTCCCTGTAACCATTATACCATCCAGCCACCGCTGACAGGATGGCGAGGGCTGGTTTATGTGCTGATGGGGCCCCGTTGACTCTGAATGGGGCCCCAAGCGACTGCTTTTGTTGCCTGGTTGGTAATCCGGCCCTGGGTGCGTCCCATGCATAATTACAACCTTTGGTTAGTATATACGGATACGTTTCAAGGAATATGTGGAACACCCTTCTATATCACTTAAAAACTTCAAAAATCTTTGACAGATTTGCAGCATTTATGGCATAATATAGAAGGTATCAGAGCTCAGGGCGTACAAGGAGGTCACCAAATCCTCTGGAATCAGCAGCCACATTGACCGTGCTTTTAGCATCAGATGGACCTTACAAACTTCATGTTAGTTAGTTAATCATGGTTAGCGAAAGAGGATGGCATGGTGAGGATCATCTCCTTCTCATCGCTACACCTAACTATGTTATTTGGAGAGGGCGCTCTAGCTAATTCAATTATCTGTAATAAGGGGGGCCAGTGTATATGATATTGCAATTGTCTCTTTCTAGTTCATGTTTTCACTGAGACTGACATTATTTTGCAATATTACTACATAAAAAGGATTGATTTTGTTGAGTCTGGTATGGAAGGAGGACAAAGAGAGGGGTTGACAATGAGTTCCTGCCTTGGGTTATACCAACTCTAGTGAGTATGTATTTGTATTTTATATCATATGAAAGTACTTTCCATGGTGTTGGTGTGTTTGTTCTTTTTGTTCCCTTCAACTCGTAAAGTGAACCGAGCACCATTTTTAGCACCCAGGCCATCTCAATAGCACATTATGGGGTTGATTCACTATAACACATAGCATGCCAGAGCTAACATGCCTTATCAGAGTTAACACGCCTTCTCAGAGTAGCATAGCGAGCACTACAAACTTATGCATGCTAATTGGCAATGACGAGAGCTCCACTTGCCTCTGCAGGTCCAATAAATGTATTTGATAATACTGGACGCATTAAAATGGATGGAGATCTAATGTAGGAGGCACAGAGAGATGGATTCCCAAAGCAGAGATGATACTTGATTATCCAAGTTTCCTGTTCGGTCTCTACCTAGGATAGAGTTGTGAAAAATGGTTTGCAATTTACCTTAACTTGGCAGTAAAACATAAAACAGGCCTGTTGAATCTCACTTCTGTGCATCTGTCCGTTTCTGGCAGTAGAGACAAAGAGATCAGACACTGGCTTCAATTCACTAAGCAATACTGCTTTTAGTAATGCTGAAAACAGCTGATTTTTCTGAGCATTTCATAAAATGTCAATTCATTGAGGCTGTTACTGCATGGCAAGCAGAAATTAACAAGCAGTGAGGTAAATTACCGACTTGTGCAGTAAACACCTCAATAAATGTCAGCAATTACTGAAGATTACAGCATGCGGTAAAGCCCAGTAACATGTTCAATGATTTCCGGCAGCTCTGATGTGTCGAAAACCAGCTTCAGGATACAATAATACATGACTGACAGGAGCAGAGAGCCAATAGCAATAACCCCTGTCTCCTGACAATCCCTATGATAGGATTTAATAGCTTCTCCAGAGGGTCAAGCTTTTCTACCCCCCAGGCAGCGAAGGAGAGCGGAACAAAAGAGGTTTCCCCTACAGCCCTTCAGACATTTAACCCTTTAGGTTCCTGTTTGAAGATTTGGAGGAGCAGGTGGGGACATCACCTAAGCAAGGCATGTTTAATGTTTCCTGGAAGTTCAGCTAAGCTGTGGAAATTAAAGGGAAGGCCCAGGAAGAATAAAAATAAAAAATCCACTTACCTGAGGCTTCCTCCAGCCCCTGGCAGCTGTCCTGTGCCCTCACCGCAGCCCGGTCCCCTCCGGCGCAGATGCTGACCACGCCAGGTCGGCATGTACTTGCATTCCAGCGTGCGGCTCATGAGTCGCACTGACAACATCCAGACTGTACTGCACAGACGCAGAACTACTGAACCTGCACAGTACAGTTCGGATGATGTCAGCGCGACTGCGTGAGCCGCACAATGGAGCGCAAGTAGGCCTCTTGTACTGGAGGGGACCCCCGTGCCACTGGTGGGGAGCAGAACTGCGGCGCGGGCACAGGGCGGCTGCAAGGGGCTGGAGGAAGCCCCAGATACGTGGCTTTTTTATTTTTATTCTTCCTGGGCGTGTCCTTTAAAGGACACATCCAAGCTGTTTAAAAATAAAAAAGTTCACTTACCTGGGGCTTTCTCCAGTCCCTGCCAGTCGTTCTGTGCACTCACCGCAGCTCCACTTACCAATGGTGGTCCTGGGTCCTCTCCGGCGCAGGATTCCTACTGCATCTGCGCGAGCAGCTCTCAGAGTCGCGCTGACGCAGCAAGATGGAGGAAGATGCCAACCTGGCAAGGTCGGCCTCTTCACCGGAGGGGACCGGAGTAACCAACGGAGCTGCGGCGAGGGCACAGTTCAGTTTCCGGGGGCTGGAGGAAGCCCGAGGTAAGTGGATTTCTTTTTTTTCCTCCTTGGACTACTGCTTTAAATGTAATGTTAAGAAAAATTAATAGTTTTAGAGCGAGTAGAGGGAGTATAACAAACATGTACATTCTAAAGAGAAGTTGGGATGTCACTTACTATTGTAATGCTGTCACTGCATGGAATAGCTTATAACAAAACAGAGACAACTCTACACTCTTCCGGTGTTACCGAACAGGTCTTTGTAAACTGAAGCCCATTTTTTTCGGTAAATTAGCGAACTTCTACCACACCTGTGAAAATCTTGATGAATTAGCAAAAAAGTCTAAAATACTGAATGCAGTATTTTCCCACCTTTTTTTTATTTTTATCGAACAGCCTTTGATGAATTGACACCACTGACACAAAGCAAAATCTCAGAGAGACATAGATATAAATGCTGATGTATACAGTATATGCAGTTAAACCCAATTAAACCCCTATAAATGAATCCATGCAAGGCAAAAAAAGAATATACTGTAACTGATAGTATTGTGAAATTCAACAATTCATCTTCCCTCGCTGTACATTGTGTGTTTCTTTTCCTAGACTAGACTGAGCAGAAAGGTCCTACAGGGACAATCAATTTCGGAAGGGTAATGATTGATAACTGTCAGCTGAATTGATTATTCGGCTAGCAGGCAATTAACAATTTCCAACCAGATAGAAGTCACCAGAAAACCGCCCACACCTCCCCGGGACAGTGCCAGGACCAGGACAGGCCAACCCAACAAAGTAGAGGTAAAGAAAGGGTGTCCGCACGATATCCCTTGCATCAAGTTCCTTTATTATGGACGTATCCACACCAAATCACACATCATATAGCTGACATGTTTCGAACCGAACGGTTCTTACTCATAGCTAAAAATTAATGACACCAAACACCATATATACCATCCTCCTGTGGAGGGGGAAGTCCCGCAATGATAGACACTCCCCTTAAACACCACATCCAGGAAGGGATATTTCACATTTCAAAGGGAGAAACTCTCTCTGACAATGTATCTTATACGGTATATCTGTGCTCTGTCACATTTTATTTAAAAATATGTAAAAAGGATTCTTAAAATAAGATAAATAAAATCAGATATTGTGAGAGCAAAGTGAACAAAAGCACGCGGAGCAACTCCTCACTAAGTTATCAATGCTAAATCCCAGCGGGAATTTAAACCCTTAGGAAGTCTCGTTTCCAGTCTAAAGATCCATAAAGCCTCTCGGCTAGTAAGTCGTTTTACCAGGTCACCCCCTCTCTTGGCTGGGAGAATCCTTTCCAGACCATGGAAAGAGAATGAAGCCATATTTCCACCATGAACCCGGCGAAAATGTTTCGCTACATTAGAAATGTTGGTGCTGAGCCAGCCTGGGCCGCAATAGTGTTCACCAATTCTGGCACGTAAGGGTCTAGTAGTGCACCCCACATATTGTAGGGAGCACTCCGTACACGTGATAAGGTATATCACATAAGGCGTGCCACAATTGATGAATTCCTTAATAGGAAACCTACGTCCATTTGAGGTTGATATTGCCTCCTGTGTTCGCTTGTGTACATGACAATAGTGGCACGTTCTTACTCCACATTTATATGAGCCAGTCAAGCTAAGCCATGTAGAAGATCTAGGACTAGACTCAAACAGGCTAGGCGAGAGGGATTGGGCCAGGGTGGGCGCGCGCCTACTAGCAAAACGTACTCCCTGTTGTAAAATAGCACGCAAGTCCTCATCCCCCTTTAACACAGGAAGTTATTTTTTTAAAATGGAAACTATCCTATTAAATTCCACACTGTAAGTCGTAACAAAAGTGGGCCTTAAATCTGTGGTATTATTTCCTCCAATCGTTGTCAGCAAATGATCTCTACTTTTTTGGTTGGCTCTAGTTTTTCCCTTGTTAATCATCCACCCCAGATAACCCCTATCCAGGAGTCTATTCTCCACCATCTTATTTTCTTCCCTAAGCCACAGGTCCTCCGAGCAATTACGTCGCGCCCTGATGAATTCACCTATAGGGACCGCACAAATAGTATGCCTCGGATGGCAACTCGTTGCCCGGAGAGTGGTATTGCCACTACAGGGTTTCCGAAATGTCCTAGTGTGTACTTTCCCCTGGACAGGATCCCCCACTAGGGTGACATCTAAATAGTCAATTGAGCCTACCCCACAATTGTGAGTGAACTGTAAATTCAAAGAGTTATTGTTAAGGTCACTCACAAAGGAGGGGATATCTTCAGGGATTCCCTGCCAGACTAATAATAGGTCGTCGATATACCTCCCGTACCACGCAACACTCCCCAGATGGCGACCCCCACCCCCAAAGATGTGGCACTCCTCCCACCACCCCATATAGAGGTTGGCCAAGGATGGAGAGAACTTGGCCCCCATGGAGGCGCCACACCTCTGGAGATAGAAGCCGCCATCAAACATGAAGTAATTGCGGGTCAGGAGGTACACGACAGCCAAACATATGAAGGTTCGGAGATCCTCAGTGTACGAGGAATATTTTTCAAGATGATACTTGACAGCTTCAATGGCCAAATTATGAGGGATACATGAATATAAGGCCTTCACATCGATGGTAACCCATACATAATGCTTTGCCCACATGAAACTCTTCAAACTAGAAAGCAAATGCTTAGTATCACGAATATAGCCTGGAAGGCGCCTAACCAGTGGCTGTAACATAGAATCAACCCACTCACTCAGGCGCTCCCCCAGAGAGCCAATACCAGCCACAATAGGCCTGCCCTCCGGGGGAGCGCCCGGTTTGTGGATCTTGGGGAGATGGTGAAATACTGGGGTAATCGGATCAGGGACACCCAAATAGTCTGCCATTCTTTGATCTAACACACCCAGACTCTGTCCATAAGACAACAGGTCAAACAATTCTTTCTGGAAAAGTTTCATGGGGTCTGCTCCCAATTTCTGATACACCACAGAATCATTTAGTTGCCTAAGGGCCTCAGACCTATAACTGTCGCTATCCAGGACAACGACAGCACCCCCTTTATCCGCATTTCGGATAACTATATTTGAATTACTCTGAAGATCAGAGAGGGCCTGTCGCTCCTGGTGCGACAGATTCGGTCTATTATTACTCAAGGCCCCTTCCAATTCCACCAAATCCCTCTCCACCAATTCCTGAAAGGTTTCCACATGATGTGTCCGGCTGGTCAGGGGATAAAAAGACGGGTTACGAACAAGAATCTGCTTAACGTCATCTAGGGAGACTAAACCAGTGCTTTCTGTGGCCAAGGAATCCAAAGCCCACCTGGCACTTAGCTCCTTAAAGTCTCCAATATCCGCGACAACGTCCATGGCTCTACCAACCCGGCCCCCGGTTGCCACTATTGTCATGTACACAAGCGAACACGGGAGGCAATATCAACCTCAAATGGACGTAGGTTTCCTATTAAGGAATTCATCAATTGTGGCACGCCTTATGTGATATACCTTATCACGTGTACGGAGTGCTCCCTACAATATGTGGGGTGCACTACTAGACCCTTACGTGCCAGAATTGGTGAACACTATTGCGGCCCAGGCTGGCTCAGCACCAACATTTCTAATGTAGCGAAACATTTTCGCCAGGTTCATGGTGGAAATATGGCTTCATTCTCTTTCCATGGTCTGGAAAGGATTCTCCCAGCCAAGAGAGGGGGTGACCTGGTAAAACGACTTACTAGCCGAGAGGCTTTATGGATCTTTAGACTGGGAACGAGACTTCCTAAGGGTTTAAATTCCCGCTGGGATTTAGCATTGATAACTTAGTGAGGAGTTGCTCCGCGTGCTTTTGTTCACTTTGCTCTCACAATATCTGATTTTATTTATCTTATTTTAAGAATCCTTTTTACATATTTTTAAATAAAATGTGACAGAGCACAGATATACCGTATAAGATACATTGTCAGAGAGAGTTTCTCCCTTTGAAATGTGAAATATCCCTTCCTGGATGTGGTGTTTAAGGGGAGTGTCTATCATTGCGGGACTTCCCCCTCCACAGGAGGATGGTATATATGGTGTTTGGTGTCATTAATTTTTAGCTATGAGTAAGAACCGTTCGGTTCGAAACATGTCAGCTATATGATGTGTGGCTTGGTGTGGATACGTCCATAATAAAGGAACTTGATGCAAGGGATATCGTGCGGACACCCTTTCTTTACCTCTAACAATTTCCAAATCGGATTAACTCAAAAGATGCATTTCACAGAATTCCACCTGTAAAGCAAAAAATGATTCACAGTAAAAATTTCAGTGCATCGATAGTATTTGGGACATACTACTAATATTTGTGGGTTCCCCAGATTGCAATGCGTACATACTGTAAGCCATTCAGAAATGGTAACATTTCCCTTGTCTTTTGGTTTGATTACGTTTTGAATGCTCACAAATTGCTGCATGCATACATACTGTCACTATACCTTGCACACCATTTACTGGCAAATTCAATTATAGGTACAGTGCCTACATTTGAATCAGGCACTGGGGACCATAGGCCACCATAGGCCAAGGGCAGCACAGTGGCGTAGTGGTTAGCACCCTCACCTTGCAGCACAGGGTCCCCGGTTTGAATCCCATACAGGACACTATCTGCATAGAGTCTGTTTGTTCTCCCTGTGTCTGGGTGGGTTTCCTGTGGGCACTTTGGTTTCCTCCCACAACTCAAAAACATACAGATAAGTTAATTAGCTTTGCCCTTAATTGGCCATAGACTATAATACATACACTACACGATACATACATAGACATATGACTATGGTAGGGATTAGATTGTGAGCCCCTCTGAGGGACAGTTACGTGACAATATACTCTAGAGATAAATACTAAATAATAAAAATAGAATGTGAATTACGGCTATACTGGACCTCAATCAGTAATTTGGATGCCTTCAAAAGACGGAGTATAATAAAAAAAACAACAATGTATCTCAGCCCTGAGCCAATGGTGGCCTCGAAGGGGAATGGTAATCAACACTGCCAGAACATTTGCAGGAGACTGTCTAGTGCTATCTAAAAGCACACCTCAACTGGATGCATAACAGGGGATTAAAGCTTACTTGGGGCTTCTTCCAGCTGCTCATTCAGGTCCCTCTGGGTCCCGTCCATTTCAACGCCTGACTGGAAGTTCAGTCGTGCCCACTGGGCATACGTGGCTATCTACTGAATCTGTGATAACTAGCTTTGATAGAAAAAACATTCCTCATTTGCACAGCTATGAGCTATCCCAGTAACAAATCTTTTTTTAATGGACAACTGTAGTGAGAATATGGAGGCTGCCATATTTATTACCTTTTAAGCAACACCAGTTGTCTGGCTATCCTGCTGATCCTCTGCCTCTAATCATTTTAGCCATAGACCCTGAACAAGCAAGCAGCAGATCCGGTGTTTCTGACATTATTGTCAGATCTTACAAGCTTGTTTCGGGTGTGGTTCAGACACTACTGCAGCAGCCAGGTAGACCAGCGTGGCTGACAGGCAACTGGTATTGTTAACAGGAAATAAATATAACAACCTCCATATTCTTCTCACTTCAGGTTCCCTTTAAGTTTTCCTGTTGTATTGCCAGAGGACATTAAATCACAGTGGAAATACATTGTATTTTGGCAGCAGTCGTCAGAATTCAGAAATAAACTCTTCCATTAGTTAGATGGAAAGATGGCAGGTGGATGCTTACATTTAGCTCCAGTGCCAAAATACTGATCCATAGTGAAAGCAGAAAGGAAGGTTTTTACAAAGCAGGAGGTTTTGGCTCTCAGTATTCGGTACTGGGTGGCACTGGTGCTACAGCACTAATTCTATAGTGTGCACCCCGCGCAAGGGTAGTTCAGGTTTTTGCCAATAGATAACCTATTAAAATGACTTTTACATCTCAGTTTCTAATAATCTACTGTTTTCTAAACACTGAAAAAAAAACATGGAAAAGGGGGGCTAATGCACATAGAAGACCAGGCTACAAATGGAAATGGCCGGAAATAGAGGCCGCACATAGAAAAGGTGACCTGCTATCCGGTAGGGATATAAACTGAAGGGAGGAGTTAAGAAAAGGGATAGGGCTACTGCTGGACATAGAGGGCTGCTACATACAGAAGGTGAGCTTCAATACATGGAGAAGGGGTGCAAATGGAAGAAGGGATGCCACAAAAAAAGCTTGGTATAGGGGAGCAAAAACATAAATCTAGACTTATATTGCCCCTAGCCTCCACACACGTACTCTGAGAAATAATGAGAAATAATCAATATTTTTCCCCTTAAAATGCATTTAGAGTAAAATAATTATTAGCAAAATGTACCATCCAAAGAAAGCCTAATTGATGGTGAATTTAGATTGTTTTGTTGTGATAAGTAGTAATAAAGTTATAGGCAAATGAATGGGAGAAGCGCAGAAAGGTGAAAATTGCTCTGGTACAGAAGGGGGAAAAAACCCTTAGTACTGAAGTGCTTAAATGATACCCGAGGTGACATGTGACATGATGAGATAGACATGTGTATGTAGAGTGCCTAGCACACAAATAACTATGCTGTGTTCCTTTTTTTCTTTCTCTGCCTGAAAGAGTTAAACATCAAGTATGTAAGTGGCAGTTCCTGTCTGAGTCAGGACTGGGTCAGACTACAGTGTGACCCTCACTGATAAGAAATTACAACTATAAAACACTTTCCTAGCAGAAAATGGCTTCTGAGAGCAGGAAAGAGATACAAAGGTTTAATAGTTCATAGATTTTAGCTCTGGCATACTTCAATTAATGTGTCCTTGTGCAAAAACAATAAAACAGTAAGAACTTAAAAAGTAGATTTAAATATAAAATAAAACTGTGGAATATCTTGGGTGCCCTTTAAACTTTTCATTTTGACATTTTATTATTAAGGGTTTTCTCTCTTTTTCTTTGAAATATTTATGCACCATTCTTTTTACCTGCTAATTAATGATTTTGAAATAATTTAGCCATGTTTCCATGCCCTGAAGTATCAAAACTAATGAACTCTGATGGTAATGTAATTTGTTCACCCCAAAGACAGTCTGTAGAGTATATAAATTATCTAGGACACTGGATAGAAAAGGATATTGTAATGCGACTATGGTAGAGTTTAGATTATGAGCTCCTCTGAGGGACAGTTAATGTCATGAATATGTATTCTAAAGCACCGTGGAATGTGTCAGCCTCATATAAATATATAATATTAATAATAACCCTGCCAGCTTGCAGGTACCTAGACTACTGCCCTGATCTATGTGCAGGGTGTGGCTGGGAGAATGTCTGTCACACTATGCTCTGACAGCTCGGTCATACCTAGGGCGTTTTGCAGTTATAATGAGCGCGGCGATTTTAAAAAATGCCCTAAAATCGATATTGCATTGATTCCTTATGGGATAGTTTTGTCTGCTTTCCGCAGATCAAAGCTCTGCATGCACCATTTTTAGAGCGTTTTTGCTACAATGGAAAGTATAGGAAAAGCAAAAAAAGCTCACAAAATCGCTTTGAGCAGCAATTGCGTTCTCACTTTTAAGAATAGATACATTGTATTTATTATTTTCCGGGTCAAAGAGTTAACTTTCCAACTTGCGCCAGGAAGTGAAAAAACAAATTGCTCTGCAAAAGCGCTTTGAAAAGCGCTTTACGAAAAATTGTAGCGCACAGGTACGTGCCGGGAGGGGGAAAAAGAAATCACAAAATTTTAGATGTGAAGGCCTGGAACCCATTACAAAACGCTATCGCCAATCGCAATCGCTAGCGTTTTGTATTAGTGGTTTCTAAGCGATTTCATGAGCGTTTTTGGTAGTGATTTTAAATGTGTATTCAATTTGCCAGCGGTTGTGTAGCGATTACCGATTAGTGTTTTAAATTCTGATTGGCCCTTTCAATTAATTTTAATTTTGTTACAGGGTGCAGTAACTTTAAAACGCTACCAAAATCGCTCTGTGCAGGTTTTGATGAGCGATTACGCCAGCGTTTATGTATTTTACATTGCAGAAACGCTAACGCTAAACATGCTGCATGTCCTGCTTTTTGCTATTTGGTAATCGCAATCGCTCCAGTGGAATTTGGCCCATCCAATAACATTAGCTGAGCGTTTAGGGAAATCGATAGCGGTTTGAATCGCTCCCTAAACGCTCAGAAAATCGCTCTAGTGGGTTTGAGCCCTTAGACACATTTACCTGCATGACTGTTCAAATGATAAAAGCAGACCACTGTTTTAATTTCCTCAGAACTCAACCTTCCTACATTCCCCAAAATATGCCCTTGTCATTTGTTCTCCAGTCACTAATCTGTGTTTTTTTTCTGTTCGCCTTCCCTACACCCACACCCACTGTTTGCCTTGTCCATCACCTGTATCTCAAATCTTTCAACTTCGTCTTGGGCTGAGTCCCACTCACCAAACCTATACCGCTCAACTGCTGGAGCCAGGAGAAATTGTCACTAAGGCGTGTCCCTGCCACCCCTTTAGCTATGCCCCAATGTTACATTTGGCATGCCCCCTCCCTCCCCTACACAGTTCTTTAGAGTCTAGTGGTCCGCCCACTCCTATACAGTTCCCTGGTGTCTAGTGGTTCCCCTCCCCTGTATAGTTTTCTGGTGTCTAGTAGGTTCTCCCCCCTCCCCCCCCATACAGTTGTCTGATGTCTAGTGGTCCTCCCTCCCCCAAGCAGTCCCCTGGTGCCTAGTGGTCCCCCTTCCCTGCACAGTTCACTGGTGTCTAGTGGTCTCCCTCTCTTGCCTATAGAGTTCCCTGGTATCTAGTGGTTTCCCCCTCCCCTCATGCAGAGATCTACACAGGAAGCAATGGTAGGTAAGTGAGGTTCTGCTCTCCATGGTTCCATCGTTGCTCTATCAGCCACATGCCAAACCGGCTGTAGTGACAGCCCAGGTGATGCGGCATGATCTGAACTTGAACCGCATTACCCGAGATGTGATCGCTCCACTGCCACTCTCAATCCTGACCTTCCACTGAAGCTTTGCATTGGGACATCTTGGGGGTGCCATAGGACATGGAGACATGTTTCCCAACCGGGGATGGTTGGGAGGCATGTGCAAACCTGTCCTACCCATCTTTGTTGTTTGATTCAGCCCTACCTACTCCACCCAAACTTATGTGCTTTCCACCATCTGTCTTATTGGGACTTCTAACTGCATCTCTGTCCCCAACTGTCTGCTCACATCATCTATCCAGCCTCACTGTCTAATCTGATCTTTGGCAGTGGAGAATGTTAGAGGAGCATTGGCACACTGGCAGGGCGGTGAGCTTCAGGTGCTGTGGCTAATGAAATGGTGAATGGCTGCAGCCAGCGAGCTCGGGTAAAAAGTGAGCAGTCGGTAGGCACAAGGAGGAAAGGGTGAGAGACCGCCACTACTGGCAACTTTTGTATTGTGCAAAATTATGCATGTACAGCGACACTATAATAGAAAAAATGGCACATACCATAGCAGTTGTGAGAATCCAAGTAATGGGTGCAGGGGGCTGTAAGCCTGATGGCCATTTCGCGCTATGTTCTTCTGCACATAGCACGAAATGGCCTTTTTGCATGTTTTGTGGAAATCCACAGAGGTAGTTAATCTGCTCTGCTGAGACACTAATTACCCCACCTGTGCATGTTTGTGGTTTTCTGCAAAACATGTACTGTTGGTGGGCCTTGAGGACAGGGTTGGGTAACTGTGCTTTAAAGGACAACTGTACTGAGAGGGTTATGGAGGCTGTCATATTTATTTTCTTTTAAGCAATACCAATTGCCTGGCTCTCCTACTGATCCTCTGCATCTAATACTTTTAGCCATAGACCCTGAACAAGCATGCAGCAGATCAGGTGTTTCTGACATTATTGTCAGATCTGACAAGATTAGCTGCATGCATGTTTCTGGTGTGATTCAGCCACTACTGGTCCAAATAGACCATCAGGGCTGCCAGGCAACTGGTATTGTTTAAAAGGGAATACATATGACAGCCTCCCTATTCTTCTCACTACAGTTGACCTTTAAGACATGAATTGCTGCCTCCTAACAACCAGTTTAGTAGAGATCAGCTGATCTATATTTGGTATAAATAATCAGACTTTCCATTGAGCTTAAACAGGGGCAGCAAGAAGACCAAGCAGGAGACCAGAGTTAATTACAGTGCAGAAATGCAGTAAGCATACTGTAAGAGCATCAGGTAGTGCTCAGTCAGCACACTCTGCATTTTGCTTACTCAGAGATGATGCTTAGAAACACAGCACTCTTCCAGGAAGTAATGGTATACATTCAACTAAATGCAGTAATATAAGCTTACATAGAGCTATACTACTGGGCATTTATATTACAATGCAAAGTAATGGCTGGATGCAAAACATTGCTAAAGCAATTAGCCATCATATAACCCATGCCAACTGCAAGCACTCAGTACTTAAAGTGGAGTTAACAGCCCCTGTCAGTTTATCATTACTGTCTTGGTTGCAGCAGGAAAGGATTCTTATTTTCCATGTCATCCCTAAATTGTCCCTGATCAATAATTCAATTATAGCACAGATTTCGGGAAACAGGAAATTAGCGGTGGAAGTTTGCGGCCGCTATTTGTAGCCATATTTTGTTGTTAATCGGGCCCCCAATTTCCCCCCCATAGGCGCTAATTATTTGGGCCACTACGGCGTGCCCGAAAATTTGTGGGTTTTTAGGCAGACTGGGTGGAGGGTGGGTGCAGTTAAGGTTAGGCATGCCAGGGGAGATAAGGTCAGGCGTAGGGGAGGGCTTAAGGTAAGACATGGGGGGGTTTAAGTTAGGGTATGGCATGGGGGGTTAAGGTAAAGCGTGGGGGTGGTTATTATTATTATTATTATTTATTAGATTTATATAGCGCCAACATATTACGCAGCGCTGTACAATAAATAGGATTACAGACAATGATAACAAGGTTGACAGAACAATACAGGTAACAGACCATAGATACAACAATACAGGTAATAGCAATAAGATACCCAACACAATGCAGACAATAGTACAATGCCAGATCATACACTGGAATGGTAGTGGTAAAAGATTACCAGTTCCAAATTCTGGGTAAAGTGCACACAGTCAAGTATGATACACAAGGGGAGAGGGCCCTGCCAAAGGCTTACAATCTAGAGGGGTTAAGGTTAAGCATTAGTAGAGTGCGGGTTCAGTGTAAGAATAAGGTTAGGCTTAGCTGTAGTAAAATATCTGTATCTATGACCGATATTTTATCATCATCATTAGCCCTCCAAGACTAGAATATCGTATATTTACCGATATTCTACTATCGACTTTTTCTGGGCGCCCAAATTTACGGGCGCCTTATTTTCATGTATGCCTGATTTAAACACTCCCTGCAGAAATCTGAGAACCCCGGGTGCATTAGGGGTTCACATTTATTGTTGCGAAAAGCTGAACTTTTTTTGCATGTATTTTTTTAAATTTTCCGTTTTTTACCATAGCTAATAGAAGTCAATGGGAAGCTGCATGCTATGTGTTCAGATTTATGTTGCAAGTTAAAACATAAACGCAAATTTGTGAATTTTGGCAGAAGTGCGATTCTCCATTGACGTTCATTAGATCTGAGGCAAACGAGTTTTCACACATTTGAAAAATGCATGTAAATTGTAATAAGTATAAACCCTGTCTAAAGCTACGTACTGCACATGCTTTAGATTTTTCTCAGCCAAAAATGATTGTCCCTGATCATTTTGGTGGATATCTGAAATGCATCCCGATCTCACTGGTCTCCTCTGCAGAAGCTTGTCCAGAGTGTATGTGGGAACGTCAACTGATTGTGGGAAGGGTCGGTTGCTGACCATAACAAAAGAACACATGAACCTAGATTACCCGCTGTTAGCACTACCATTCTTCCTTTACCTATACATTACTGGGCAACAAACAAGCAAGCATCCCTGCTTCTCCCCATGGCAAAGAGTCACACATCACACCGTAGCCTCCTCTTTCATATGTAGCCACCCCTCTTTCATTTTCAGGTTCCCCATGGGCTACATCCGCTCAAAGCCTGGGCCTTTGTGGCCTTTCCAGTAATCTGGCCCTGGGAAGGGAGGAGAGACATATTATTTCTGTAGAGTCGTGGCTCTTTTAAAGCTTTTAAAATGATGTTTTCCTTTTTTTAGCAAGTTATAAATACATCTCAGTGAAGAATCACCTGTGCCAAGCCTGCACAAAGTCATGGATATATTCAGTGTGTGCTCTAACTCCCACAGCCCTCATTTTTGCATTATATGACAGTGTGTAGTAAATTAGTGCCACAAATTAAACCAAATCGTAAAACTAACAATAAATCCTAAAGCCGCAGCTGAATAGCAGGACAAGTCCCAAATGTCCACAATAAAGTATCATCCAAATTTCAGCGCTGGCCGTCCTCAATCACAGAACTCCACATCAATCACAGCAAATAGATGAAAACTCCAAAGGCTTACCAACTGGGGAAAGCCCAAATTATAAGGTTGTAAATCGAGCCTGCGTAGCACATCAGGCTGTAATCGAAGCTCCCCTTCTCCTTAGGCTTATATCCAGCAAGTCTTCATGTATGGCAGTATAGTGGAGGCGATTAATAAGGGAATAAATCTAAGTGTAGCGGTTTTATTCCAACATGGTTTAGAAGTAGTATCCGCACACTCCAATGGGTGACATCCAAACGATTTTATTGAACAAGACGAATTAAAAAGGCTGACATGTTTCGGACAGCAATGAAATTATTCATAGCCCAGTAATACTGATTCCAGCTCACACTTATACATGTTGAGACACACCCACCACAGGTGTGTCTCTTACAGAGCTCGCTGGAGTTTTAGGAAACATCTTATAGTTACAAAAGATGACATTTAATCAGCAGTAAAACATTTTATTACAATGAATTAAAACAGAAAAAAAATAAAATAGAGCAGTATCGATGTATTAGATTCAGGTCTCACCTGGCATTCAAACATCTGGTATGCGCATTTCTAACTGCATAATCCAATATTGCAGCCTCTAGGGGGGCATACAACTCTCTCAATCCCCTGAAAAGCAAAACTGCGCAAGTCACTGCCATGCACTCTTCTAAAATGCTTGGTGACGCTGGAAATATTATCCGTGGTCCAAGAGGCTCCTCTGTAGTGTTCCGATATCCGCTGTCTCAATTCTACAACCGACGTATTGTATTTTACAAAATGTGCAGGTAGTAACATATATTACCATACGAGTATTGCAAATAATATATTGCCGGAGAGGGAAAGATTTCCATTGGAAGTGGAGAAAATGTCATCTTTTGTAACTATAAGATGTTTCTTAAAACTACAACGAGCTCTGTAACTTAAGTGGTGGGTGTGTCTCAACATTTATAAGTGTGAGCTGGAATCAGTGTTAATGGGCTATGAATAAGGACAATTGCTGTCCGAAACATGTCAGCCTTTTTAATTCGTCTTGTTGTTCAATAAAATCGTTCGGATGTCACCCATTGGAGTGTGCGAATACTACTTCTAAACCGTGTTGCAATTGTTTCCAGATTGCAGCACCTCACGACGGGGAGAGAGAGTGAAGCAGTACTTTTTTCTCTTTGCGGTTTAATTCAAACAATGGGTATACAGATAAAATCCAATTAATGGAAAAAAACCACTACATTTAGATTGTTCTATTCCCTTATTTATCGCCTCCACTACTCCCATACATGAGGACTTGCTGGATATAAGCCTAAGGTGAAGGGGAGCTTCGATTACAGCCTTATGTGGTACGCAGGCTTCCTTTACAGCCCTATCATTTGGGCTGTCACCAATTTGTAAGCCTTGGGATTTTTCATCTATTTGCTGTGATTGATGTGGAGTTCTGTGATTGAGGACGGCCAGCGCTGAAATGTGGATTATATATGTTTACTTTGCATGATAGTCACAAGTTTGATCTGGTAAAGTAGGTTATGTATTAGCCGGTAAAAGGCAATCTGACATCTTAGCAACAGCGGGAGAGGAAGCAGCTGCAGGCCCAGTCAGGGCCTGCATACTTTCATACTTTTCATACTTTCCCAATCAAACAGTCATGAATCTTTGCAGACCTACATACAAAAGTAATGCAGATACTAGACACATTTACTGATTATAGAACAGGTACACTGTCATTGTGCAGTAACTGGCAATACAGCTTTACACCAAATATCAAAACATTTAAAACGGGGTGGTGTACTATGCTGAAATATGGGACCCAGAAGAGATGGCTAAGGATAAAAAAATTCTTGCCGTCAACTTTATAATATCCATTCCCTCTGATATTCTCTACAAATAACAGACACCCTGCTAGACTGCATGTACAGAAAGTAACAGCCAATTGCTTTTATCTGCCACAAAAGGTATTCTTTCTGTGTAATTTAACTTGTATGGTTAGTCTCTTCTCTCCATGCAGCGCTTGTCACGGCTACAGAACGCTGGTAACTGTTTGTTCAGTGCAATCAACATGGACCCCCCCCCCCCCCCCCCCCAATTCCTCCTACCCATAGGTGAGCGTGATGATACTACAGCAAAGGCATGGAAAATTTTGTAAAACAGATATGATAAATGCTTAAATAAAGGAGTTCATTATGTGGAGAAATTAGAAGAAGATACAGTGGCCCATCTCCTACTTTCCCCTGAGTTTTCTCCAAGGAGATATTTGCAATCCTTATCAATAAAGTACCTTTAGGGTAGGAACACACTAGGCAGAAACACTAGCGTTGCGTAAAACGATAGCGTTAATGCAATAATGTAAGTCAATGGACCACATTAAAAAACGCATTTGTTTGCGTACTGCAATATGCGTTTTTGAAACTTGTACAACTTGCTGCATATTTTTCCAAAACGCATCTAAAACGTACATAATGTATGTCAATGGTGACACAGAGGAATAGCCTTTTACTGCATTTTTATTTCATTTTTTAATGGGTTTTTGCATAAAAACCAAGTTTGATGATGTATTTCCGCTTCCTGTTGACTTCCTAGCGATGAGCCAGAGAGGACATTGAAAATATGTTTTTATACCGGCCACATTCCCAAAAATTTGCATAAAACACATATCAGTAACGCATACAAAACACACAAAAATTGCACAAAACCGCACTTGCTATTCATATGCGCAAAACCCAAATGCAGTAAAACACGTGTAAAACGAATGTGTGGAATGCAAACGCACCCGAAGCGCACTTCATTATGACAAGAAATGCACAAGCGCATGTACAATACAATACAATACAATAATACAATAACATTTGTAAAGCGCTTTTCTCCCATAGGACTCAAAGCGCATAGCTGTGTCTCAGATAAATACAGGGTTTCAGGCTGGGTTGTGTTACAGAGGAGATAGTCAGATGTTCATGAATGCCAGACTGAAAAGGTAGGTTTTCAGTTTAGACTTAAATGCTTCCAGGGATGGGGCTGTCCTGATTGGGTGTGGCAGGGAGTTCCAAAGTGTAGGGGCAGCATGACAAAAGGCTCTGTCTCCAAAGGTTTTGAGGTGGACTCTGGGGGTGACCAAGGTGTTACGTCCTTTTGATCTAAGATTGTGGGGGCTGTGATGTAGTTGCAACAAGTCCTTCAGGTATCCAGGGCCCAGATTGTGCAAGGATTTGAATGTCAGTAAGCCAATCTTAAACAGAATTCTCCATTTTATCGGTAGCCAGTGGAGTGAGCTCAGGGTTGGTGTTATGTGGCAATGGCGGGGTTGGCTCGTTAACAGCCTTGCGGCGGTATTCTGTACTAATTGCAGGCGGCGTAAGTCTTTCTTATGCAGGCCTGTGTAGAGGACGTTGCAGTAGTCTAACCTTGATGTGACGAAGGCATGAACTAGGGTTGGAAGATCCTCTGAAGGAATTAGGTGTTTAATCCTTGCATATGAGGTAAAACGCAACCTTTCACCCACCTCCTAGTGTGTTCCCGGCCTTAAATCTCCCACCAAGCAAGAAATTACTCAAAATAAGGTTTACATTACTTTTTAACCTACTTTTTTTTACTTTTTCTGCTGAAAATGTATTTTTGAGACAAGATGAAAAATTATCTCCAAGGAGAATAGTTAATTCAAAAAGGACCAGTGGACCCAATCCAATTCACTTTTTCTCCTAAGTTTTCTCTGAGGAGATATATTTCTTCCTTTTAAAATAGATTCTTGCTTACTGGTGGCTTAAAAGCCGATCCTGATGCTACATGTAGAAACCAGGATGAAATGAAATGACGGGCTTAAAATGATACATACCGTATATACTCGGATACAAGTCGACCCCGTGTATAAGTCGACCCCCAAAATTTGACCCTCACAAGGTGGATTTTTCCAATTATTCAAGTATAAGTCTATAGGTAATTCTATAGAGTCTATAGG